>NW_024081652.1:164729-212046 GCF_003009895.1 Hyaena hyaena
AAAAAAAAAAAAAAAATCAAAAATCAACAAAAACCCGGCAAAAAACAAAACCCCAAAAAAACAAAAAAAAGCATCATATATACAGCTCAATTAATGGATTAGCTTCAGGTGAAAAAGCATGATAATAAAATACAGATAGAAGAAATACAGGTATCCTAAGATATCCTTTTTCATAGCTATCTTCCCCTTCCTTTTGCTTAATCATCCTAAAAAACTCTTCAAATTGCATCTTGATAAAACTATTCCTCAATAAAACTCATGTTGATTCTTCATCTGTTTTTTTTTTTTTTCCAGTCTGGTAAAATGAATTAAGTAATACTTAGCATAGTTGTGAGCACACAGTAGATATTCAATAAATACAAGTTGAGTGATATTTGACATAATGTTCTCTTGAAGAACAACTCCAAATAAAAAATACAAGGGATCTGACAAAAGTTAAATAAAATTAGTAATTTATATTTTTCTTGATTTGGGAATACTTAAGTTTTATAAAATTTCATGTTATTTTAGTCATACATGTACTGACTCCAAAAAGTGGCAGAATATAAACACTAAAATCCAAAAGAGCTTATACTTCTTCCTACAGAAACTAAATTTGCCAAGTGAAATAAGACCGGACATTCCCTAATTCCTTAAAACAGATGGTGAGGAATTCTGCAGGCCAGCTGTGTTAATACTAAATGTGGTCCTTATTCTTTGAAGAATATTTCTATTAACTATAGAGATCCAAAAAAAAACCAATTATATATACCCACATGAGGACTATCAGATATAGAAAACCACATTAATATTTTTAAGCAAACTACTTTTTCAACAGCAAATTTCCAAAAGAATTACAAAATACTTATGCCTAATTCTTTTGCAAGACAGGTGACAACCATCCTGTCAATCTACAATTGCTTGTAATCCTATTATTATGATACCTACCTGAATCCACAGGAAATCAGGAAAGACAGGCAAGGTTTGAGGTATAGACAGTATACTGAAGTGTAAAGGACATGAAAAGGTAGTTCACAGAAAAAGAAATAAACTGGCTAGCAAATATATAAAGAAATACTCAATTTCATGCATAAATAAATGAAAATCAAAACAAGATAGAAATTTTTACATATTAAATCAGCAAAAAAGGAAAAAGTTGGATAATGCTTGCCATTAATGAGTACACAGGAAAATAGGCACTTTCATACACTGAATCTAGAAGTAAAAAATGGAACCCCCTTCTTGGAAGGCAATTTGGCAACCTGACATTTTAGAAGTGTGTATCTTTTAACCCACTGCAAGAAATAGATCTTAAGACATATTTATGTAACTTTGCATTAAATGCATGTTTTCACTGCAGGACTGTTTGTAATACCAAAAAACTATAAACAAAAATATAAACAATCTATTCATTTACAAGGCTGCATTATAGTCATAAAATATAACACAATGAAATAATTTACAATAATGAAGATCTCTAATACCTGATGTGTACAGAATTCAAGAGAGAATATTAAGTGAAAACAAACCAAACTAAGCTGCATATGGAATGTGAATTCCACCTGAGGTTTTCCACAATAATAAAACCAAGACAGGATTATGAGATTATTGTAAAGATTAAATGACAATGCTGGTGATCTATGTAAGGAGCTCAAAAAAAGCTCAAAAATAAGTAAGCACTCAAAAATACAAATACTTCTGTCTAGAAAGAGGGGAAAAACATGCATTTTCACTTTTATCTTATTCAATTGTTTTGAATATAATTTTTTGAATAAAAATTTTTAAATTAAAAACCACATATGCTTTTTAAATTAATAATAACAAATGCAAGCATTTACATCTTTAAAGTGATGAACTCATCTCTCTCCCTTTTCACTTGTTATCAGTTTCTCCTTCACATGACTTTAAATTACCATTAGATTTTATGTGCCTCAGCGAGGCAGAATGATGCCTTTTGTACCCAGTATGTACTCAATAACTGAATCTAATTTCTTAACAAACTAAGATATTTGTGGTGATGAATGGGGAAAAAATTATACTCCTCTTAGTAACTGCTAAATAAATATGTACTTGAATGAATTCCATTAATATATTTAGCTGAATTATTTTTTGTAGCTGAATAATACAAGAACCTTTATTTGATTTTATACGTACAGCTTCCAAGCTCTCTTTTTTCATGTTCAGTGAATCCAGTTGTTGCTGAAGTGTATCTAATTCCTAAGAAAAAGGAAAAAAGCAAATATATATGCAAGTTATATTTAGAATAATCTGTTTCTGTTTGTCAACATTTCAAATATGGTTGTGGCAAATACGTGGCAATTATGGTTGTGGTTTTGTAAACATATTCAACTCATATCTTGCTATTTGACTAGAATTTATTAACATTGCTCCTATTTTTGTTAATTTCTTTCATTACTCCTAAAAATTATGCCATGATCTACCTTTATAATACCTTGTGAGCTTGTCAAAGGTGGTAGACCTTTCACAGTAAATCATCGTGTTTAAAGAATATTAAATGTCAGAAGCCTTCACATTAATGATGTCATTGTTTAAAGTTAAGATTTTTAATGTTGATTTCTTAACTATGTTTTCATATATTTTGCCTAATTTCTTTTAGGGCCAAGACAGTAATTTACATGGCTCATTCCTAGGGACAATACTTTTGAGCTGATAAGTTATTCAAGAACGGCTGTGCAAGAATAATTACATTTTGATGGTATTTGGCATTTCTGTAATAGTCTTTTCTTCAGTATTTCATTTTATGTTATAAATCCTGAATAAAAAGTTATATAAAATTGTCAGTGAAGCTGGTGGATAGGTGGCTCGGTTGAGCATCTAACTCTTGATATCGGCTCAGGTCAGGATCTCCCAGTTAGGGGATCAAGCATAGCAGCCCACTCCGCGCTAAGCACAGAGCTGGCTCGGGATTCTCTCTCTCTGCCCCTCCCCATCAAATAAATAAATAAACTTAAAAATGTAAATTGTCAGTGAAGTGATATTTCATAAGCTATATTCATTATTGGCCTTTGTGGGGACTAATTCTTTGTGAACTATTTGGTTAAGTGATATATGGGCATATGAGAGCACTAACTTGCTAATCTGAGTCACCACCATATCTCAATGTGGGAAGAATTCTTAATAAGCCCTCGGAAGGCCCCCAAATTGCTTATTTAAACACCATGATTAGGAAGCAAGAGCTGTTCAAATCAAGGACACAGAAGGTAAAAGATCCTTATTAGGTGCTGCTTATTAGGCAGGAAAGAAAGTAAATATCCATATGGCTCTGGTATATGAGGTTTTTTATTATTTCCATTAACTTCATTAAAAAAACAAGTGTTTTCATGAATCTTTATTACATGTAAAAGTGAAATATGCATAGAAATGAATAATACAGTCAGATTAGGTCATCATGCAGCATAAGCAAATGAAGTTTTCTAGATCAGTGCTTCTCAAATTTAAACGTCCATACAAATTATCTGGGGACCTTATTAAAATATTCTGATCAGTAGCTCTCTGGATGCCAATGCTGCCCATTTTTAGACCATATTTTTAGTAGCAAGACTGCTGTATGGTTGGCACAGAGTAGTGACTAGTATTACCTGCAACAATTTCTCATTTGTGGTTTTCATTTCTATGTACTTGACTTGTTTTTCAGGAGACATGTTTTTGATAATGCCATCTGCTGCTTGCTTTTCCTGTTCAACTTCTTCTTCTACACTTCTAATTTGTTTTTCCTTCCTGAAATCAAAAGCATGTAATATTCCTTACTATACTGAGGGGAAAAACATCAATTAATTTTTCTCAGGATGTGGTCTCAACTAATAAGGTAAAATTATTCAACATAGTTTGTAATCCTTATAGATGTACAAAAAATTCTATTTAGAGAACAAACTAGTGGTTGCTGGAGAGGCGAGGGAGGGGGATGGGCAAAAACGGGTGAAGGGGAGTGGGAGATACAAAGTTTCTAGCTATGGAATGTTTAAGTCATAGAGATGAAAAATGCAGCATAGGTAATACAGCCAATGGCATTGAAATAGTGCTGTATGGTGATGGTAACTTGTGGTGAGCATTGCATAACATATAGAGCTGTTGAATCACTAAGTAACATTATGTGTCAACTATACTTCAATTAAAAATTAATAAGAAAATCCCTTATACTTTCAAAAAATATAACTTGGCCCCATCAACACAGACTTATTTTATGTCTTTTTCTTCTCACTCCCCAAATCCTTCTATTTCCTGAGTGTTCACTTTACTTTCTTACTAGAAAACACAAAGATTATCACAGGAAACCCTTAAAGCCTTGTACATGAGGATGTGTTTACACTTTGCCATATCCTCCAGACAAATAAAACAGTTAAATTTTAGAATAATAGTTTTTTAAACACCTTTATCTATAGAAATCTTTGACCAGATGAAATCTTGTATGGTAGTTCACCACGTAAACGATATAAAGTAATACTGCTCTGATTGATCTGAGAGTAAAGAGACCTACAGTGCAATTTGATTAAAAAACAATCATTGCTTTAGAATAATATTTTGTTTATCTGCAGCTTAAATTAAAATTGGTGTTCTGGGACATCTGCATCTGGGGGGCTCAGTCGTTAAGCGTCCAACTCACTCATGACTTTGGCTTAAGTCATGATTTCATGGTTTGTGGGATCGAGCCCCACGTTGGGCTCTGTGCTGACAGCATGGAGTCTGCTTGGGATTCTCTCTGTCCCTCTCCCACTTGTGGTTTTTTTTCGCTCTCTCTCTCTCTCTCCTTCTTAAAAATGAAATTTAAAAAAAATTGGTACTCCCAAAGTTGTCAACTATATTTTGGCACTGCAAACTAGTAAATTTATTTCCCTAAAAACATAACAGGAACAAGTATAATCATATAAAAGTAGTAGTCATTAAATTAATTATAAACAATAACCATCTTTATCATATAATCACACGAAAAACCAGTGATATGTCACTTATTACCTAAGCAAGGTCAATTATCAATAGAGTAGAGAAAAATTCTAAAAACAATAGAAACGATGCTAGTTATCAGGTAAATACTTAAAGATTTACATATAAAAAGACTACTTGAAGGTAAATGTTTAGTCTCAATATCTAAATTTCTATTTTGAGTTTCAAAATGAGTCTACCATATAATCTTTCACGTGCAGGTATCAACTTCTACAGTTTTCATATTCTCTAACCCCAATAAGATGCACCTATCCTCTACACCTTTTACACTAATACCCCACTACCAGAATAAAATAATCTAAACTCAGAAATTTTCTTATAAATAATATCTCACAATAATCCAATAAAAGATTAACAAAATCAAGGGTGCTTGGTTGGCTCAGTTGCAGGAGCATGCAAATCTTAATCTCAGAGTTGGGAGTTCAAGCTCCACAAGGGGTGCAGAGATTACTTACTTAAATAAATGAAACTTGAAGAAAAAAAAAGAGGAACAAAATCAAACAAACAACCTGGAATTTTTATTTATTTTTGTCTCACTGATAAACAGGGAGTGATATCTTCACTCTGAACTTCAATTACTATAGTACAACAACTGTGTTTGCTGCTGAATTGATATCGGTTTATAGGATCATAGAACTTTAAAGTAGAAAAGGTCATTCTCTATTTCAATCTCTTTGTATCATAGACTAAGGATACTAGGCTCAGAGAAGTTAATCTTTTGGAACTAACTTATTCTAAACTCCATGATTATTCCTATCAACAATGAATCTTAACCATGTTTTTGCCTAACTGATCTTACTGTAGTAATATGGGAACTAGTATTATACAGTATTCTATTTACAAAGGGGGGGAAGCTGCAGCACAAGGAAGGTGTCTTTTGATGCTCTGAGCACTTTGCTCCTGTTATAACTTGGCAGTAAAACCACCAATGACAGTGTCATAAAAATGAGTAACAACAAAGCTGAAACTCATGGGAATACAAAACTTGGTGGTATCTTTTCAACTTGAATCTTTCTAAACACAAAATACCTTTAGGACTAACTTTAAGTCACTTTAAAAATACATCTTTTAAAGTATGCATTCTCAATATTATATACTTTAACTTGCAAAGTAAATTTGCTAATATTTAAATTTTTCAAGGGTAACTAAGAAACACAAAGGTTAAACAAAGCACTTTACTTGTTACACTAAAAAAGTCAAAGATGACTAAGAAATTATTAGTCAATCTTTTGCTAAGGAAGTCTAGTTTCTTTTTTTCTTTTAAACACGTGTTCACTAGGTACAAAGGTTAAAACATAAGTGAAATGCAATCATATGACATACTGTTTTCTTTTAATGGTGTAGAAGAAAAAGTAGATTCCTTAGCACACGAGTCTCAGGGACAAAAGAAAAAGTAAAGGTAAGATCCTATATATTTACATGTTTGTTGGTTGCTGGCGAATTAAAAAAAAAAACATATTTAGGTTTGTTAAGTCTGTATAAAAAGCCTTCTTCAATAAGTGGTGCAAGAGGAGAAAATATACATGTGGGACATGGCCAGAAAACTTTCCAAAATAAAGTTATAATGTAATACAAAGTAATTATTTTTTGGGGGGGAGGGGAAGGTTACATCTAGCTAATCAAATTTATATGATTTTTCCATTCTGAAATATGTTAATCACAGAACATTCTGAAAATGACATTAACTTAAAAACAAGTTTAAAAGATGAAAATAAAAAAAAAGCTAGCCGCTAATTGATAACTGCTGAAAAAGAGGTGGTAACTATTCTTCTTAGAAGTTTTCTCTTGAAATTTTCCATTATAAGAATTTTTAAATTTGCAAAAAAAAAAAACCACTATAAAGTGGTTTACTACAAAAGTGAAGTTAATTATGAACTGTTAATATCTTCAAATACATCAAATTCAGGCATAACTAAAATATTTAATGGCAAACCTATATTTACATTTTATTTAACAAAATCAACATAATTGCAGCATCTTTTTATTTCATGGTATGACAGTCATAGGAAGTAAATAACCAAAAACTCCCAAGAAACTTATACATGAAAATGCACAAGAATAATACTATTCTTTTTCATTACCTATTATTTACTTTTGTGTAATGCTTTTTTCTGTATGGCAGGCTGTAAGCTAGGTCAAAAGGCACTTTATTTTGTAAATTAAAAGAAACTGCTATTCTATTATTTTTTAATCACTAAATTCAAACCCAAATATCATTGCTTCTCTAACTCTAAAATTTATCAAAAAATGGGAAAAAGTTTCTTTTGTAGTCCTTATAATTTTATCACCATTAGCGCACTAGAGAAAACAATTATTACTATTAAATAGATGATAAAGATCATAAATTCCAAATTGTTTTACAGTAGTACCTGATCTTCATTACATACTTCAGCTGCTTCTTTTCCACATAATCTCTTAGGATCAGCTAAATTTCTTTGTAGCCTATTTGTTTCTTTTGATGATCCCTATCCTACTTATTTCTGGAAAAAAAATAGTACTTCTCCCTTACCACTACCTTACCTACATCTGCACCCTACCAGAGACATCACTAAGAACTTCACTACACCACTTATAAATACTGACACAAACCACTGACAAGGTTGTACACATGTCCCTAAAGATGGTTAAACATGGGCAAACTACCTTTTATGTATGACTTAGGGATCCACTTTTGGAGACAATGTTCTGGAATAAGTAAGAGCTTGAACTCATTTCTGATTCTAAAACAATCAGATTCTAAATCTGATTCTAAAAGAATCTGATTCTGATTCTACATTCAAGTTGTAAAACCTAGGACAGCAATAGCTTTTTTCTAAGAAACTATGGGAAAGGAGAAAGTAAAAGAGTTATAAGCATAAACAAATCAGCATACTGAAGGTAATGAAGAAGGTGAACCAAAATAGACCAGAACTGAAATAACAGTAAATTCATTGCTAATGAGGCAACAACAGATTTTATAACTTGAAATGAGGCTTGCTCATTCTGAATAGTTTTCTACTTCCTGCTCTAATGGAATAAACTTATCCTTTAAAATATTAAGTTATCTCATTGCAACATATGATATAAGAAGGTTTAAAAGACTACATTTCAGAAAGTCAATAAGGATTATAACAGGATATATTTATATCATCTTAAATGGATCATTTGTTTGCAATATAGTTTTCTAATGCTGACTTCAAGAAAACAGATAAAAACAAGAAACATCAAGGTCATGAATAAAATGACTAAAAGGAAAGTAATTATTTAGCAACAAGAGTTTACTCAAATAAATGGCAATTTCTAGCTAAAGATGGCATGTTGGATGTACATGTTAACTTTGACTCTTGCTCCAAATCTGACTAAAATAAAAATAAAAAGTCATATAGACAAAGAAATGGAAGAGAGGGCAACAGCAACAAAACCAAGAAATTCGAAAGTTAATGTTTAAGTGGAAACGAGGAAAGCAAATTTTTCCAAGCAGCAGTGGGGCAAGGTGAGAAGCTGCTTGAATTATACTGTAGGACCCATAAATGGCCCAGAAATTGGCAGCACCAGGTAGTCTGGAAATAGAGAAGAAAGGGCTAAAACATAGTTAAAAATTTTTCCTCCTTGCCTCTGCCTAGCCAAGTAAAGTTCATCTCCTACTGAAGCACAAGATTGAGGCCTTTTTTCCCCTCTGGGGTTGCAACAAAGGGAATCTGGGCACTAAGCATAAGTGAACACAGGTGTGTTATGGCAAAAACCAGGGAGAGTAAGTTGAAGTTTACATACTAATTGCTAGGATAAACCCACCTTTTTCACCACTCAGTTCTCAGAATGCTGGCTACCTGGCCTTAACTGTTCAGACAGTTCAAAGTCATTGTGGGAAAGCCGACCAGTGCAAGAGTAAAAAACCTAAAGGTAATAACATTTAGGGATTCCCCAAGAAAATAGTCCAGCAATTTCATTCTAAGTAAGATCTAAAGAAGACTTCTTTAAGCAGATGAAACATTAAATATCTAATAAGCATAAACTATTTAGAGATTTGTTAGGGGAGAGTTTAGGTATCAATTCACATAAAAAGAAAAAAGAAAACTAAGCACATGAAAAATACAGTAATTTAGAGGAAAAAAAGTATACAGGAACAGAAAAGTAATCCTGTTACATGACTCAGTCATTAACAGTGTTTATAACATTCATGATAATATAAACCCTGTATACTCATCTAGCCAAAATTATAAGTAACTATGGAGAATGAAGGGATAAAGGTAGGAAGTATTTAAAAAAGAGCTGAAGGCTCTCATCTCCTATGGTTTTAAGTCAATGGATTACACCAATAGACAAAGCTTAAAATTAAAAAACCAAGAAATAACGTATCAAACATGTACATATACATACATAGTCTTCTCAACTTTCTTTCATGCAATTATTAAAATTTTAAAATATACAACCACTTCTATTGTATTAATTTTTTATCAATAAGGGAACTAATGAGACATTCTAAAAATTTTCCAAGTTGTTAAGGTTAGAGTGTAGAGAAGAGTGCAGGGACACATACTTGTTTTACATTTTACATATTTTAAGAAAAAATTATTTACAAGGAGAAAAAGGCAACCAAATGTCCTCAATAATCTCTAAAGTTCTAGTATCCTAATGAGATGAAAATACTCTCTTTTCTATCAGGCTTGCGATATGAAAACTACATGCATCACAATCTTGTTTTGGCCACTCTCCATGCTATTATTAACAGGTGAAAGCCAGTCTTCTAGAACAGTAAGTTTTTACAACCAATATTTTCAAAGGTATACTTTGATACTTTGTGCGCATTTAGTAAAATATCCAAAACAATAAAAGAAAAAAAAATCCAAGCTATCACAACTAAATGTTTAGCTGTCTATACTCAAAATCTGTGACATCTGAACTGAGTTCTACTTTGACAAAAGCAGTCTAAATTTTTTTTTATAAATTGAAAACACATCACATGCTTTTTATTTATTATTTTATTTTAGAGAGAGAGTGCATGCTCAAGTGGGGGAGAGGTGCAGAACGGGGGGAGAGAGGGAGTTAGAGAGAGAGAGACAGGAGAGACAAAAAGAGAGAGAGAGTATCTTAAGCAGACTCAATGCTCAGTGTGGAGCCCAACATGGGACTCGATCCCACAATCCTGGGATCATGACCTGAGCTGAAATCAAAAGTCAGACACTCAAAAGAGTGAGACATCCCCATTTTTTTTTTTTAACTCAATTCTTTAAAAGTTTTCACTATAAAATTTGTGATTAGTTTCAGGACATAAACATCACTGTTTCGTTTTAAGTAATCTCTACTCCCATAGGGGGCTCAAACTCAGGGCCCTAAGATTAAGAGTCACGTGTTTTACCAACTGAACCAGCTAGGTACCCCCTAAACACTCCTCTTTAAAATGTAGGGAAAAAATTTTTTATTTATATATTTATGAGGAATATTACTGTTGTTGCATTACTGTTCTTAGGGGGATACTTCAATTGCTAAAACAGTCAAAATAAGTACTATTTTTTTGGATCTACATTCACATAAGGAAAGCACTTCTTCATGCTGCCTGGCTCTTAAAGTCAATATATGGTTTAATTTCTGTTAAAAATATTTTCTGAAGGCACCTGGCTGGGTCAGTCAGCAGGGCATGGATTCTTGATCTTGGGGTCATGAGTTCAAGCCCCATGCTGGGTACAGAGATTACTTAAAATAATTAATAAAATATGTACTTTAATTTTTTTTTTTTTTTTGAGAGAGAGCGTGAGCAGGGAAGGGACAGAGAGAAGGGAAGAGATAGAATGTTAAGCAGGTTCCACACCCAGTCCAGAGCCCGAGAAGGAGCTCGATCTCATAACTGTGAAATCATGACCTGAGGCAAAGTCAAGAGACGTTTAACTGATACGCCACCCAGGAGACCAATAAATATTTTCTTTTAAAACACCAAACTTTGAGATGTTAATTCTATAGAATTATACATTGAGTAATATTTCTGAATGATTTAATGCTTTAATAATCCTAGTGTTGGTAGCTCTGATTTTTAAAAACAAATTTTAAAATAATTTCTTCATTATAAATCTGCACAAATGAGGGGCACCTGGGTAGCTCACTTGGTTAAGCATCCGACTTTGGGTCAGGTCATGATCTTGGGTTCCATGAGTTCAAACCCCATGTTGGGCTCTGAGCTGTCACCCCAGAGCCAGCAGCCTGCTTGGGATTCTGTGTCTCCTTCTCTCTCTGCCCTTCCCCTGCTCACACTGTCTCTCTCCCTCTCTCTCAAAAATACATAAACATTAAAAACATTTTTTTAAAAATCTGTACCAATGAAATACTAAATAAGAGAATTATTATTTGCCATGTATTTCCAAATATATAAATGGAATTATACCTATATGCTTTCTTTCTGTAATAACAGAAATATATATATGATAAACTAGAATATCTTTGCTTAGTTACATTTATCAAAATATCCTTAATCTTCAATGTTTCATCCCAATAAAAAAAGAAAAGTATTTTCTTTACCTTTTTCACACTGTAACATCAAAATATTAGAGAGGAAATATTTTCTAAAACTATTTTCTTCCTAATATCTAATTACCTGGGTATGAAAATTTGGGAAGTTCTGTTAATATTTTTCCTAATGAGTTTCCAATTTTTTTTCTTTTTTAGGAAGTCAAATGTAATTTCACTGAAATGAATTATTCTTTGATTCCAGCGGATATCAATAAAAATGTTACTATACTTGATCTGAGTTATAACCAAATTACTCTGAATGTTACAGACACAAGGGTTCTACAGACATATTTTTTACTCACTGAACTCTATTTGATTGAGAACAATATCATTATGTTATATAATAACAGCTTTGGTAACCTCTCCAACCTAGAAATTTTAAATATGTGTACAAACTCCATCCACATAATTCAACAGGGTGCGTTCAAAGGCTTAAATAAACTAAAACAGTTACATCTCTGTCAAAACAAAATACTTCAGCTGAATCCTGATATATTTTTACCCCTAAAACACCTAATACTTCTGAATCTGCATGGCAATTTGATAAGCTATTTTGATGTACCACTAATGTTTCATCTGGAATTAATAATTTTGTATGGAAATCCATGGAACTGCTCTTGTAGTCTACTGAATTTGCAGAACTGGTTGAACACCTCAAATGTGACACTAGGTAAGCTATCATAATTTACTCAAAACCGAAATGTGATTGATTTTTTGTTGATTCACCCTGGGAAGTCTCTCACCTCAGGTTTTAAAGAAAAATAAACTATTCCTGTTTAAGGCAAGCAGGAAGAAATACTGAAAAGTAATTGCTGAATAGAAGTTCTTCCTATGCCTTTCAGGAAAAAAAGAAAAATTTAAATGTTCTATCTATGTGAAATGATACTATCACTTCATGTTTGTAGTTTGATATAGAAGAGTAATTTTTTTTAGGTATTTTCTTTTCTTAGGATATCCTGCCAGAGAGTAGGTAAAAACAGGTGCTCTATTTGCTTAACTGCAAACCATGCTCTGCCTATGATAACATCTTTACTTTAATAACACAAACTAAACAATAAACACACTATACTTGAATTATATTCATAAAATAACTTAATAAACAAGAATGTGAATCTTTCCCTTACTGTGTTGCTAGGCAATATAAGAGTTTCTTACAACCTTTAATAGTGACAGGTAAATATACCAAAAAGTTCTAGGTAAAAATAGTTATGTTAGCCATAAAAATTATTAATAATATTAATCCTATTTTCAATAACAATTCTTATTCAGATTTACTAGAAAATGAGAACATCACCACCTGTGCATACCCAGATATCCTGAAATGCTACAGTATCACAACAGTACCTTACAATGCAGAATGCTACTCAAAAATTTCTCCACCTATAAATGAAGATCTTTATAACCATTTTCAGTCCATTAACAATTCAACATTTAATAGCTCTTTGAACAACTTAAAAAATTCAGGTAATGTACTGGTCTTGAATATTAATATTGCTGAAGGCGTCTACTAAATAAATTGAATTTTAAATTTCTAGAAACAATGTAAGATAACAATTCCTCAACTCAACAAAAGATTTAAAAAAATACTAGGTTTCCAAATTAAGTTCTGCCAATTACCATAAAAAGCCATAATGCAACTTATTTAACTTCTCTGAGGCTTACTTTTGACTAGTTAAGTAACAATTCGCAACAGGTATAAATCAATAATGTTCTTAGGTGAACTGATAATATGTGCAAAAGACCTTTATTGAAAAAAAAGGTATTTTGTCACCACACTATGAAATATATTTATTTACTGTAGTATTAGTAACTTTTGCTTAAAGAAAATTAGCATGTATGTTTATTTCTAATACCAATGGAGTTATTAGGACATATGATTGTGATTATTTTACTTTTGTCAATTTAATAAAATCTCTTTCTCTTTCTCTTTCTCCTTCTCGGTATTCCAAATAAGAACATAAACTTCTTGGAAAAAGCTGGGCTTTTCTTGTCGGTGTGGTAGTCACTGTACTGATGACTTCATTCCTCATTTTTATTGCTATCAAATGCCCAATATGGTATAATTTTCTGCTTAGTTACAATCATCATCGCCTGGAAGAGCATGAAGCAGAAACCTATGATGACTGTTTTACTGAAAATTCAAGTTCTCTTTCACAGGCCCCACATACAAACTCTGAAGAAACTACAGAAATATTTGAACAACTACATTCATTTGTATTAGATGACGATGGGTTTATTGAAGACAAATATATAGATACTCATGAATTACATGAAGAAAATTAATTCTTTTCAATGTTTGATTCTTTAAAAATGTTACTGGTTCACTTACAGTTTAGACATAGATAGAGATTAAGCAGGTGACAGACCAAACTGTGGCTAGTAGACTTTTATATTAATTGCAACACATGAATATCACAAAATCATGTTTTTCTCATTGGTACTAAGCAAGTATGTCCAAATATACTAACTGACATTATCTGGTAGCTAATGGTTACAACAGAAGCATTACTATTCTCAGCAGTATTCAGCAGACCATACATCCTAATAAGAAAAAGACCTAAAGTAAATTATTCATTAATTAAAATGAACTGATTCTCTTATTAGCCTGGATATTTGATTCAATACATATTAAATTATATTAACATTTTATTGGTTGGAATAAGTGAAAAATAAAGGTTTTGGATATCACAAGTCAAAGTGAAGAAGCTTAAATATACAACAAAGATTGATTTTATGCTCATAGAATGAATTCATGGAATTGGAAAATATTTTAATGTTTCCAGAATCAGCACAATAAATTTCCTTAAGATTTCGTACTTGAAGCACAGGCACAGTGTCCAAGCACAATCCCCACCTAACAAATTACTATTGATTTAAAAAAAAAAAAAAAAAGTTACGGATTTTGGCTATAAAGAAAGACCATCACCATAATGCAAGATCATCACAACTGAACAGTATGGTGACTTCCCAAGTGGGTATCACAAGTTTCTATGAATCCTATTATTTAAAAATTATTTTCCCCCTTTCTTTGGAGAAGTTCATTCAAATAAATTTGTGTTGGAATTGAGACATTTCCATTGGTCTAGGGACAGCTGTTTTGGATTCTGTAGATAGAGCAATGGTTCCCAAATTGTTGTTACAGAATATTAATTTCTAGGAAAATGCCCAGAAATATTTATAAGGGGAAAAAAGGTACATGGCCAAATTACTATAGAATTCCTAAAGGAAATACTGAGTTTAAACAAAGTGAAACAAGATTCTTTACCATAGGACTTACTTGAAACTACACTAAAGTGCTCTCTGCTCTTCGAGAACCAAGTATTAAGAATCTTCCAAACTTACTGGACATCAAAACCCTTTCTTTGAGGTATGCCTACAAAGAGTTCATAGCAAAATAATGGTCAAAAAATGTAGTTTGGACTACAATGGCCTTGAGACTATTATAGGAAGGATTTCAAGTTAATTATTTACTAATTCTTATTATTTACTAATTCAACTGGCTGTGATCATAATTTTAACTTAATGCAAACAGTGGCATTAAAAGCTGTAAAAAAAAAAATCCATCATTTTTACCTTCCATATGGGTGGAAATAAAGTGTATTTATCTATATATTTTAAAGAAAAGAACATCTCTGAAACTAAAATAAAATACATTTATAGATGAAATAATATGGTATCTTTAGAACTTCATCATAATACAGGGAAGGGAGTAGTGCCTAGACATCTGTATGGAGCAGAAATGGATCTGAGCTGATGGAGCTGGGAGATGGGTACATAAGAGTATAATACAGTATTTTTGTGTCATTTCTCAAAATGCCTATGTACTTGATAGTTTCTCAGAAAAAGGAAACTAAAAATAATGTAGATATATGTTATATTCTGCAGAATAGTTGTTACATCAATAGTAAATTCAGCTCAACTGTCCACTGAGGAAAATGAAAATTGTTTAGGATGATATATATATGCCCTGTCAAAAAGAACTGACTCACTTATTTATAATGCATATTTGCCTGTGTTTATAGAAACATGCTTTCAATAAAGGACACAAATGTTTTACACGTAAAATTTCCTACTATATAATATCATTTATACTTTATTGTTTTAAATCTCAATTATAAGAGATAATTATGGATTGCACCTTTTTCTAAATAAGCTATTGTTTCACCAAAATATCATTCCTGGGGCACCTGGGTGGCTCAGTTCGTTAAGGGTCTGACTTCAGGTCAGGTCATGATCTCATGGCCTGTAAGTCAAGCCCCATGTCGGGCTCTATGCTGACAGCTTGGAGCCTAGAGCCTGCTTCAGATTCTGTGTCTCCCTCTTTCTCTGCCCTTTCCCTACTCATATTCTGACTCTGTCTCTCACACAAATAAATAAACATTAAAAAAAGAAAACAAAACAAAGTGTCATTTCTTAATTTAAGAGGAAAATATTAATATTGAAAAAAAACATAGTAAAATGAAATAGAATTATGAATGAGTAAACACTATACATCTAATCTCTTAAGCCTCTTATAATCGAATATTAGCATGTGAAACTAAATTAAAGCCAAGTATCTTAATGTTGTAGTAATATATTAAGGCTGTATAACTAACATACTATGAATAGGTGTTACATAACAAACCAGATGGTTTAGTTGTACCACACTAAATGGTGGTACTAAAAGAGAAGAGAATGAAAAAAAAGTTTTTAGACTTGCCTTTTCAAGGTATGGAATTACTTGTTTCCTTTGAATGTATAGTCAAGGTAGAGCCTTTGTTATTGAGATGTTGACCATCTGATTAATATATGAAATAAATCTATCTCGCTGCATATAAAAGTAAATTTCATGAAGGTAACTTTTGCACTTAATTTAAATTTCTGCTTAAAAAGGTTAGGAGAACCAATTTCATTCAGACTCAATTACAAACTACCAATATTAAGTTTGAAAGTGCTCACATTTCAGGATAAACTATCATATTTTAAGAACTTTTTCCTCAACTAAATGAACCTAATAGACATAAAAGTCTGTGACATTCAAAAATTTATAATCTATGAGTTATCTTTCTGGATGAGATATCTATGAAATATGTACATATATTTACAAATCTGACCTGAATATTATACAACTGCAGATAAATGATGAAACGAGGACCTAAATGTTCTAAACTCTATGAGGTGTTCCACGGATTATAGTTTATTATTTATTCTTTAGGTACCTAGGAGAATATTTTATGTATGGTAAGTGATAAATACTTGTTAAATGGTCTAAAACCAGAACAAAAATAAGAGTAAAAAAGAAAATTTTCTAATAACCTGGTCACCATGAATATGGAATTTTCTTTGCAAATGGGAAAAGACTTCCAATATTTATAATTTCTAAGACAGCACTTTATAGCAGCATCAAATGATAGATGAGGAAAACAGATATTTCATTCTTATCAACAGAAAAATTATATTTATCTTCCAAATATTTTATCATTATGTGAACATTCTATTCTTTATCAAATAGTTACTCTATATGAATAACTAACAGGACAGTATATTTAGTGTTACAGAATTTCAGCAATTTTGGTTAATTACTATCCTTGCTATGAGACAAAATATGTATGAGGTGTGTCTATGACAGCTTATCTGGGGCACCTGGGTGGCTCAGTCGTCCAACTTCGGCTCAGGTCATGATCTCACAGTTCATGATTCGAGCCCCACATCAAGCTCTGTGCTGAGAGCTAGCTTAGAGTCTGGAGCCTGCTTCAGATTCTGTATTCTCCCTCTCTCTCTGACCCTCCCCTGCTCACACTCTGTCTCTCAGAAATTTAAAAAAAAAACATTTGGGGCGCCTGGGTGGCTTAGTTGGTTAAGCGTCTGACTTTCACTTAGGTCATGAGCTCGAGGTTGTGGGTTCGAGCCCCACGTTGGGCTCTGTGCTGACTGCCAGCTCCGAGCCTGGTGCTTGTTTCAGTCTGTGACTCCCTCCCTCTCTGACCCTCCCCTGCTCACGCTGTCTCTCTCTCTCTCTCCTAGAAATAAATAAAAACACTAAAAAAAAAAAACATTTATAATGACAGCTTATCATTTTATGTTTACAATGTCTTAGTATTTAATTAAGGCTAAAAAACAATGAAGAATAATGAATTTTAACTACTGTTATTATCTGAATATTTATGTCGCTCCACAATTTGTGTTGAATTCCTAACCCCCAAAGTTATTAGTAGGTGCAGTCTTTGGGAACTGATTAGGTAATGAAGCTGGAGCCCTCATGAAAGGGATCAGTGCCCTTATAAAAGAGATCCCACAGACCCCCTTCTACCATGGGAGGTTACAGCAAGATGCCTAGTATGAACCATGAAGAGGGCGTCAACCAGAATGGGACCATGTTGGTGCCTTGAGCTTGGTCTTCCCAACCTCCGGAACTGTGAGCAATAAATTCCAGTTGTTTATAAAATACTCAGTTTATAGTATTTTGTTATACCATCCCAAACAGACCAAGACAACCATCACATCTACATCTTTGTAGACACTGCTGTCACTGCCACATGTTTTTTAAACGTTATATATAAAGATCCATATATATGCATTAATGTAACTATTAATTATAAATTAATAATTGAGTAACAAAATAATAATATAAATAGCCCACTAATAATTTCCCTTTTATTAGATTGGGACTTAAATCTCATAATTCGAACTAGTTAAAAAGCTCAGGTTAAAATTACAAATAGAAGGTTCACCTGAGTGTTCAGTTGGTTGAACAACTGACTCTTGATTTTGGCTCAGGTCATGATCTAGCAGTTCCAGAGATCAAGCCCTGAGTCAAGCTCTGCGCTGACACTACAGAGCCTGCTTGGGATTCTCTCTCTGCCCCTCCCCTGATCATGTGCTCTTTCAAAATAAATGAACTTTAAAAATAATTTAGAAATAAAATTACAAATGGTAGAGATGGAGATGTTCTGATCCATCTTAGATTTTAAAGTACTTAAAACAGAAATTTTATTTATCTAATCTATGTATTAGTTTTATTTACACAGGATGTGATTTCTTTATGGTAAATGAAAATAACAGATGTATAAACGATAAAATTTGTTTTGCAAATATTCAACTTCTTAAAATTAAAAAAAAAAAGAACAGAGAAAAACAAGAAAATTTGTAAGGAAATAAATGACTCCAAATTACCTAATACAGTTCATTTGTAAATGTTTGATTTCTAAATGGATTATACTTACGCTTGTCTTTCAGTAAATATGATATCCATACTTTGTGTTTCTCGATCATTTTGAGCTTTAAGCTGAATAAAGAGTTAACAAAGAAGTTGGTGATAAATATTACCATTAAACTGAACTACTTCTATAAAAGTTATTGCTCATGAACAATTTGAGAGATTGTCATAATCCTAATGTCACATGCAAAGTTTTAAAAGAATACAGTACTTATTTCACTAAACAAACTATAATCCCTGAAAAAGGAAGTCTTTTTCACAGGCATTGAAGTCTTAAACCAAAATAACTCACTGTTCTTTAGTGATCAAATAATCCAGTGTCAACTTAATTTTTGTAAACAGACTTAAAATTTTTTGGGTGTTCAATAGTTGATTAGTAATATACTGAATTAAGAGCCCACGCAAGTTTTATTCTTAAATTATTCAGAATTTTACCCTGAGTACTCCTACTTGACTCTACCTGTGCATATTCAGCCTAGAATTTGGACTTATCCCAAACAACTGACAAAACACATAAAGAGGTTTTCATATTTTACATTTGGCACTAAAAATATATTGTTAGCAGTACCCAGCTGGCTTCATGGGTAGAGTGCATAATTCTTGATCTTGGGTTTTGAGAGTCCCACATTGGTGCAGAATATTACTTAAATTTAATATCCTAAAAAAATATATATATATATTTTTGAGTTGGAATCCTAAAAAAATACGTATTTTTTTTAAGATGGGAATTTTCCTATGTTCTAAAGTTAAGACTCATTTCACCAAATTATCATGTTTTTAGAACTCTAATTTAGAAAAAAGTCATTTTATAAATTCTATGCTTTCACAGAACAGTCTGATTATATAAGTTGTAAGCCATATTATAAACTATATAAAAGTTGTATAAATAAATTAAAAGTTATATAAACTATAAGCTATATGTATGTTGGTTTCTCCCAAATGTTTGTAATCAAAGTAAGTTAGCTTTTGTTTTCTACCAAAGAATCTAAGAACATTGAACACAAATTATCATTTATCCATCAAAAAGTAGTATTATGTCTGGCATCACGGAACTATTCACTCTTCTCTCTTTCTTATAAAACTTTGTAAAGGTGCCACTGTATTTCAAGTGAGTACTCAGCTCCATTTGTGCAAATATTAAACCAAAATATTGCAAACTAATTTATATACAAGGAAATGTAGATGAAACTCCCTAACTAACGCTGTGTGTGAGACCAGTTCAAACCTGGCCTTGTAGAAAGACACTAAGAGCATCTACTAGGGAGATATGACCAACAGGAAGAAATTTAAAAAGAGCAACTAAGGGGCCACTGGCTAGTTCAGTTGGTAAAGCAAGCAACTCTTACCCTTGGGGTTGTGAGTTTGAGCCCCACACTGGGGGTAAAAATTACTTTAAATTCTTTAACGGAAAAAAAAAAGCAACTAAGGGAACTCATCTATAGCAGAGGTATTTAAGATCAAAGTAATACCTATCTGTAAAGTGCATAAGTTTTTATCAAACTATTTCTAGATATAAATGCTTTTATTTCGATGATATGTTCTATGTAGATCTATTGGTTATACTCATAAATTTTCTTACCATGTTGTAATCATTCACTACTTCTTCCATTTCAGTATTGGTATTAAGTTTATCTACCAACTAAAAAGAAAGACATAAAAAAAAAATTCTGTTAGTCTTCATAAATTTTCCCTATAATTCATAAATAGGTATTCAATCTTATAAACAATGAGCAGTCATTTAATTATTATTACTTCTAAATATTTTATCTTTTTTTTATTACTATTTTTTAAAATTTTATTTAAATCCAGGCTAGTTAACATAGAGTGTGGTAATCCTTTCAGGAGTAGTGATTTAGTGATTCATCACTTACATATAACACCCAGAGCTCATCTCAACAAGTGCCCTCCTAATGCCCATCACCCATTTAGCCCATCCCTCCACCAAACACCCCTTCAGCAACCCTCAGTTTGTTCTCTCTTATGGTTTGCCTCCCTTTCTGTTTTTCTCTTATTTTTTCTTCCCCTCCCCTATGTTCATCTATTGTTTCTTAAATTCCACATATGAGTGAAATCATATGATATTTATCCTTCTCTGACTTATTTCGCTTGGTGGAATACACTCTAGTTCCATACACATTGTTGCAAACGACACAATTTCTTTCTTTTTGATGACTGAGTAATATTCTATCTCTCTCTCAAAAATAAATAAAACATTAAAAAAACCACATTTATACCAGTGAAAATGCAAAATGACTTTCTTGTTCTTCTAAAAAAAAAAAAAAAAAGAAAGCTAAAAGCCAATACAGTAAGGCACAAACAGAACACCAGCTAAGCCTACTTCAAAAAGTTAGACGATGATAGCAATAGCTAACATAATTGCCTTCCACCAAACATTGTTCTGGGCCCATCATATGTATTACTTAAGATTAACAATTACTCTAACAAAGTAGATATTATCCACGTTTTGCAGATAAAGAAATTTTGCAAGTTGTGGAACCAGAATTTGAATAGGAAGGCTACTAAAAGTCAATTATTCAGGTGTAATTGTTTCTAAAACATTAAACTTTATTAATGTACTATGTATTAGTTTATATCATGTTTCACTTCTGATATGAATAGTAAGTACTAATAAAATGTTTTTGAGATCTTACTATATATGTTAGATATTAGCTAAATCTCTTCCTTGTTTCAGATGTTAGTTCATTATACCTACAAACAACATATTTTAAACATTATTAATATTTTTATATAGTTTACCTATTGCATTCCAGTACAACTAAATGGCTTTATCTAACATCATTTCATATTTTATAAAAAACTTCCTTATATTTAAAACAAAACATTTACTAAAAAAAAAAAAACTATACTGAATACTAGGCTCTACAAAATGTTCACTATGGATTATATAGTCCAACAAATTTGAGAATTAGAGTATTTCATAATCAGCAAAATTTGTTTATAAGTACAATGTAACAATATTAAGTAGGTATAGCATAATTAACCTAACCATTAAGGTAGAATGCTTATTTTACGTAACACTGTTTTTTATCAGAAGATAAAAGCTTTCCTCTTTAAATTTAAATGCCATTGCTGTCTAGAGCACCTATAGCGTTAGAAGAAAGAAAATTCTGACACTAGAAATTTTAATGGGGCCAAGATCACCCCAAAGATTGGAGCAATTATGAACAAAGCCAAGGAGATTATTTCTTCAGAAAGTCAACGTTAGGAACTTATGTTTATGGTGGAACTATGTTTATGTTACATACTCTATTTTGGCAGAAGGCGCCACTGTACTTTGAATGAAACATAAGAAAAGAGGTAGAATATGTGCACTAAATAATAAATTTTTAGTATTTCATGATAAAAACTATCAATAGAAAAGTAAAATTTTTTAAAAGGAATGATAGTACCCAATAAATTTAGCTTTTAAAAATTATTATTTTAATACTGTTAGGGAAAAATGTGTATTTCAGTATATGCAGGTAAATATATTTTTTTAAGAAGACTGGAAAAATACATATCTGTTAAGCCAGATTATTTCTGGTGAGAGAAAGGAGGGAAAAAGCAAGAGAATGCTTTAATTTTTATACTCTCCTTGGTTTCAATCTTTCACCATAAGCATGTATTCATGTATTATGTGGTATCTAAAATAATTTATTTTTAGGGGCTCCTGGGTGGCTCAGTCGGTTGAGTGTCCAACTTTGGCTTGGGTCATGATCTCATGGTTTGTGGGTTCAAGCCCCGCATCGGGCTCTGCACTGACAGCCAGCTCAGAGCCTGGAGCCTGTTTCAGATTCTGTATCTCCCTCTCTCTCTAACCCTCCCCTGCTCACGCTGTCTCTCTTTCTCTCAGAAATAAATAAAACATTAAAAAAATTATTTAAGTGGTATAAAACAATGAAAATATTCAAAAAAATCTCAGAAAAGGGCAAATACCATATTGTAGTCTGCTAGTTGTCCTTGAAACTCTTTGATTTCAACAGCTAAAGTCTCAGCTCTGCAAGCATAAAACAAATACGTTCATAAACACATTATTAAGCAGAACATTACAAACATGTGTATCTACAAATTTGGTATTAAACTTCTGAAACATATTACATTAAATACTGCTCTTAAAAAGACATTGCATAATTTTAACTGCAAAACTACTCACCTCTTTTCATATGACAAATATACTGAGTTCTCCTGATTGTACATTTCTATTTCTTTCTGAAGTTTATTAATTTCTGTTGTAAGTTCACTTATTTTACTTCTAAATGGAAAGAAAAAAAAGTCAGCAGTAATCTAATCCAGAAAAGAGCCTTTCTAGTCAACCAAATTTTCAGAAATGTTAACAATAATATAAATGGTTTTGTGAAGTTTCACTAAAAAAAGAAAAACAATTTATGCGGCCTGTTTGACTAAAATGAGGCATATTCCAACTGTTAAGAAACTGAAATAGATTCTCTAATCATTAAGATAAAATAGGACCAGAATGTAAGCCTGGTCAAAATAACAATCTATAGACACAAGTAGAGGCCTAATTGTCATTCTCACAGCTCCTGTTACTCTCTAGAATGGGGCTTCTCAAAAGCAGCACTGACAGTTTAGGTCAATAAAGGATACTCTGGAAGCAGGGAAGGGGCTATCTAAGCATTGTACGATCTTTAATAGCATTCCTGGTCAGACAAAGGATTCTGATAATTGACAAACAAAAGAACCCAGAAGAACTGAGAAAGAAAACAAAGGTTTTAGGACATGATAGAAGGATGGATTAAATGCAATGGAAATAAGAGACAAAGAAGATTTGGTGATGAGCCAAGAACAAAATAAAATAAAATGGAAAAAAGAAGACTGAATAATATGATATCTGAGCAGAAAAAGGGAGGCAGAAAATAAGAAAAAAGTTCTCAATTTAGAGCTTCATTCTTAGAGACATAATGAACCTTATAACTTAATTAAAATTAGGCTACATTTGTAGCAACTGACCAAATAAACATTAATGTATAATTCTGCACTAAAATATTACAAATAAGTATATGTACTTTCCCTTCCCTATTAGATACAACTGGTGGTACTTCAATGGTATGACAAATATATATCAGAGTAATTAGTGAAAGAAGCATAATAAACAATTATTCTTATTATATGATACTGAATTTGATGTATAGTCACTCATAAATAAGCAATATATACAATTTAAAATCTTGACCTATTTGTATTATCGCATATATTGTGTAGCACAGCCAAATTAACCAGAAATTATAACAGAAAATAATTCTTAGAAATCAACAGACACCTATCTTAATAAGCACCAGTGTTAAAACTTCATGACCATGCATAGGAAAAAAAATGTTTATTGAACATACCGAAGAAGTCCAAGATAATAAGATTTGTCTAAAATTTGCCTCTGGGGACCTAAAAAAAATTTTTTTTAATTATTAGTGTTCAGTTTGGAAATACCACCAAAACACTAAAGTCAAAGCACAACCGCAATTACACTCCACAATTCTGAGAGTCCTTATTTATGCCCCAATAAATCTGACAATCAAGATGAATCATTAAAATGAAAAAGACAACTGGGGCACCTAGCTGGCTTAGTTGGTAAAGTATGTGACTTGTCATCTTAAGGATCATGAGTTTAAGCTCCAAATTGAGCATGGAGTCTACTTAAAAAAAAAAAAAAAATGGAAAAGAGAACTAGTATCTTAGCATCATAACATAATGGAGATTTAAATTAAGATCACAAAAATGGGACTAGAGGTAGGGCTATTAAGACAGTAAAGTACACTCTACAGGTCAGGTTAACTGAATGCCAACTGACTCTAAGAAAGTCTTAGGGCACCAGAGTGGCTCAATGGATCAAGTGGCTGACCTGATTTCAGCCCAGGTCATGATCTCATAGTTTGTGAGAAGCCCAGAGCCTGCTTAAGATTCTCTCTCTCTCTCTGCCTCTCCCCTGAGATCTCTCTCTCTCTGTCTCTCTCTCAAAATAAATAAACATTTTTTAAAAAATCTAGAAAGTCTAGGACAGGGCTATCCAAGGGAACCTTCTACAACAATGGAAATATTCTATATAAACACTGTCAAATAAAGTAGCCACTCAGAATTATTGAACACTTGAAACGTGGCTGGATACCAGAGAACTGAATCTCTGATTTAATTGTAATTAATCTAAATTTAAATAGCTACATGTAGCTATTAACTATCATAATGCACAGGGAAGATTTAGACTGAATTTCTCAATGCAAGAGATTATAATTTTTCATAATTTGTCTTAGAGACCCTTTTTTAGAAACATGATCTTATTTCAGTTATTTCAGCAGGACTAAGAAAATATTCATAGGTTAAATGTCCAAACCTTGAGAGAGAGAGAGACATTGCAAAGTGGAAACAGTAAGGATAGACAGTAGTAACTGTGATCAGAATGGGGAAAAAATATGTTAGAATGGGAGATGGGGAGGGTGCCTGGGTGGCTCAGTTGGTTAAGCATCCGTCTTCAGCTCAGGTCATGATCTCACAGTTCATGAGTTCAAGCTCCATGCCAGGCTCTATACTGAAAGCTATAGATTCTATGTCTCCCTTTCTGTCTGATACTCCCCAGCTTGTGTTCTCTCTCTGAAAAAAATAAATAAACATTAAGAAAAAGAAAAAAAGAAGAAGAAGAATGGGAAATGGGGCACTCACTAGAGCAGGTAAGAACAAATCACAGCAGATAGTGGTACATAATGGTAATAATAAGAACTCTTTCATGTAAGACTCTGAAGTATATTGGTAGAAATTCTCTTAACTGATATTGGTCCTGTTTTGAAGGAGAAATTAATACAGTGCTAAATACTTGATAAATTATCTAGTGTTTTTTAATAAGTAATATTAAACATATAAATATTTCTGTGAATATATTTTTAAAAACTAGACAATGATATAATTTGACACTTTGTTACAGTATTGATAATTATCAAGCAAGCCTTTCTAAATAATTGTGGTTTTTGGTGTTTTTTTTTAAGAGTTTATTTTGAGAGAGAGAGGGAACCAGTGGGAGGGGGCAGAGAGAAATGGGGACAGAGGATCCAAAGTAGGCTCTGCACTAACAGTAGAGAGCGCTCAAACTCACAAACCGTGATATCATGACCTGAGCTGAAGTCAGACACTAACCAACTGAGCCACCCAGGTGCCCCTAAATAATTGATTTAGGCTTAAAAAAAACTTAAGTCTCCTGAAAGGCATGGCATACTATATTATAAAATACAGTATTATATCTTATTATTAATTTTCTCCCAATAGAATATCTTCATCCTTGATAAGTCATTTGTCACAAATACAGAAAATAAAAAACTCATTATAAAGCAGTTTATCATGCTTTGATTTGTATGTATCACAGACTAATTTTTGACATATAACATGTAACATATGACATACAGTGTACTATTATGCTTTTTTATTTTATTTTTTAAAATTTTCTTAAACGTTTTATTTATTTCTGAGAGAGAGAGAAAGCGTGAGCACCGGAGGGTCAGACAGAGAGGGAGACACAGAATTCCAGGCAGGTTCCAGACTCTAAGCTGTCAGCACAGAGCCCGACATGGGGCTCAAACCCACGAACCATGAGATCATGACCTGAGCCGAAGTCGGACACTTAACCGACTGAGCCACCCAGGCGCCCCACTTTATGCTTTTTTAAACACATATGTAGACCTAAAGAAAGATGCAGTAAAAAACTGTGTTCGCCTCATTTCATTACTTAAAATGCTATATATTATAATAGATTATTAATTATTAGTAAAGTAACATTTTTAGATTCATTTCTCATAAATATATAAATACTTCAATAGTGTCATTTTGATATGGAAATAAAAGTATTTCAGAATATTTCTATGTAGTATTAGAAATCTAATTTTCTTTTATTGTTTTTAATTTTGTTTTTTAATGTTTATTTTTGAGACAAAGAGAGACAGAGCACAAGCTGGGGAGGGTCAGAGAGAGAGGGAGACAGAATCCAGGCTCTGAGCTGTTAGCACAGAGCTCAACGCGGGGCTCGAACCCACAGAACGAGATCATGACCTGAGATGAAGTCAGACGCTGAACCAACTGAGCCACCCAGGTGCCCCAAAAATGTAATCGTCATTCCTGAGCTTTTCTTCAAATTATTTCAAATTTCTTCAAGTTATAGCAAAGCTCTATGTTCAGAAAAATGAAGATTAGAGTTCACAATGTATTTTCACAGCACTTCTTTAACTTTTATCAGTTTTGGAATCATGGAATAAAAATTGAATAAAATGGTCTCTTCATTATTTTCAGTAATATGGTACTGCAGTACTTTTTTTTTAGTGTTTAATTTTTGAGAGAGCTCAAGTTGGGGTGGGATTGAGAGGGGGAAGAGGATTTTAAGCAGACTCCATGCTGACAACAGCAACCTGGATGTGGGGCTTGAACTAACAAAGCCCGAGATCATGACCTGAGCCGAAGGCAGATGCTAAATCGACTGAGGCACCCAGGTGCCCCTAGTAATATGGTACTGTAACACTACTTATACAAAACATACCCATCTTCTTAAAAGAGATACCTTTCATTCCAGTTTTCATTCCACTCAAACCTTGCTGTGTTACAGGACGATCAGCAACTTTGATTTGAGAAGAAAGAACTCCTCCTGTCCCAATGGGACCACCACGAGAACCTGGTCTTGCAGTTCCAGGCGGCATCTAAATGAAAAACATGATTTCAGTTGTAGTAAACTAGAAAAACACTATACCTCTAGAACAGTTATGACAACAGAGATTATTTTTAAAAATTAAAATTATATTTAATTTGTAAAATATTCCTTATATTTTTGAATTTCTAAAATATGAAATATTAACTAAAATTCTTTAAAATTTAAAATTCTAGAGGAGTTAGGATGGTGGAGAAGTAGGGTTACCGGGATTTTCCTTCCCTTGCCTCAAACCCAGCTGTATTGAGGTCAGAACACTTGGAACCGCTCAGGAAATCAATCTGCGAGTGACAGAAAAATCTCCACAGGTGGAGGGGGGAGCTTGGTGAGGCAGAGGTGCATTATGTGAATTGGGGGAGATAAAACAGCTAGGCAAAAAGGGGAGGGAAGTTCTTCTGAGGACAGACAAAACAGAAATAAAGAGAGGCTGTGGATAGTGGTATTCTGTTAGTACAAGACAAAACCTCTGTGGACCACAGACTGGGGAATGAAAAACCTAGAGTGCCAGTTTCTACTCTGGAAACAGCCTTAGGAACTGAAGGTCAAAGATCAGAGTTTTCAAAAGTGTGCAAATTTCTCCTGACTGAAGTCACCACAGCAGTAGTATGCACGCATTGGGGGAGGGAGCTGGCCCCAGGGTGCAGCAGCGAACTCAGGGGAGCACTGAGAGAGAACAGTCTCCTTCCTTGAATACTGTGGGAACAGGACCTATTGTGCCCAGACAAAAGACCCTGCAGGCTCCAACTTGGCTGAGTGGCTACACCAGAACAGAATCCAGAACAAAATTCATGTAGTGCATGGCCCTTTAACACATCAGGTTCTGAATCTGAGCCAAGCACCTAGGAGGTCCAGGAGACTTTGGAGGACAGGCTGACCACCCATGCTATTCTGTGAGGGCTGCCTGAACAGCATGGTTTGAGACACCTGGTCTAGGGAAGAGATTGGGAAGTCGCCATTTTTCTCTCCATCATCAACAGTGGGGCTCGAGGTAACAGGACAGTTGCCTCCAGTGGAGGCAGGACCTGCTTACACCAAACCCTGCCCCTCTCTACCAACTGCTTCTCTAAAGGAGTGAGGATGATACTGACTGAACCAGACAGGCCCTCCTCCAGACCAGCATAGCCATTGGTCCCAGACACCAAAAGACAACTGTCTTGTGGTCTTGTATGTTAGTTTCTTTTTTTTCCTCTTCTCTTTTTTCTTTCTACCCTCTTCTTTTTTTCCTTTGGAATCAGGCTCACAGCCTTTGATTTTTGGTCAATTCTTACTATATATATATTTTTTTCTTTCTCTGTTTTGTTTGTTTAATCAGGCATTTTTATTCTTTTCACACTTTTTATATAGCTTATTCTTCTTTATTTCCTTTCTCTCTCTCCGGATTAAGTCTTATAGTTTCTTTGATTCTCTACTTAGTCTTTTTTTTAATTTTCATCCCTTTCATTTTTCTCTTTGTATCAGGCTCCCCGCCCTTTCCTTTTTTCAGGGTTACTTCAAGGAACAAATCAAAGCACACCTGGTGAGAGGTCCAAACAATCGGCCACCTTGTAAGGAGGAGCTTTGTAGAAGACTGACCAGTGGGTAGAACAGCCAAATACAAAACACAAGAGTGCATGCAACACACTCCAAAAACAATTCCTGAAGTGCCAGGCCCTGGCCAGTGTATTATCCCTTTTTAATACAGTAGTAACCCGCAGGTGCAAGACATAACAAACTATTAAAACACGCAAAAGCCAGAAATGTAGCCAAAATGATGAAGTGGGAGAATAATCTTGAAAAGAAAATCCAGGAAGAAATGACAGCCAGGGAACTGTTCTTAACAGATAAAAACAATATATCTGAACAAGAATTTAGAATTAACAGTCATAAGACTAACAGCTGGGCTTGAAAAAAAAGCATAGAAGACAGCAGAGAATCTATTACTGCAGAGTTCAAAGACATAAGAAACAGTCACAATGAATTAAGGAATAAATGAGACATAAAATAAACTAGATACAGTGACAGTGAAGATGGAAGAAGCAGAGGAGAAAATAGGTGAAATAGAATATAAAATTATGGAAAACAGTGAAGCTGAAAAAAAGAGGGAAAAGAAATTTAAAAACAAGGGGAGAATTAGAGACCTAAGTGAGTCAATGAAATGAGAAAGTAATCATATCATAGGAGTTCCAGAAGAAGAGAGAGAAAGGGGCAGAAGGTTTATTTGAACAAATTATATCTGAAAACTTCTCTAATCTGGGGAAGGAAACAGACATTCAAGTCCAGGAGTCACAGAGAACTCCCTTCAGAATCAACAAAAACAGGTCAACACCATGACATAGAGTGAAACTGGCAAAATACAAAGATAGAATAGTGAAAGCAGCTAGGGACAAACAGGCATAAACCTACAAGGGTAGACAACATAAGGGTAGTAGCAGACCCGTCCACTGAAACTTGGCAGGCCAGAAGGGAGTGGCAGGAAATATTCAATGTGCTGAAGAGGAAAAACATGCAGCCAAGAATCTTTTATCCCCAAGGCTGTCTTTCAGAATAGAAGGAGAGATAAAGGCTTTTCCAGACACACAAACACTAAAGGTGTTCATGACCACTAAACCAGCCCTGCAGGAGATCCTAAGGGGGACTCTGTGAGGGGAAAGCAGTAAAGACTACAAAAGACCAGAGACATCACAAGCATGAAACCTACAGATAACACAATGGCACTAAATCCTTATCTTTCATTAATCAGTCTGAATCTAAGTGGATTAAATGTTCCAATCAAAAGATATCAGGGGTATCAGAATGGATAAAAAAAATAAGATCCATCTATATGCTGCCTACAAGAGACTCATTTTAGACCTAAGGACACCTGCAGATTGAAAGTGAAGAGATCTATCATGCTACTGGGCTGAGGGGCGCCTGGGTGGCTTAGTCGGTTAAGCGACTGACTTTCACTCAGGTCATGATCTCGTGGTTCGTGGGTTCGAGCCCCGCGTCGGGCTCTGTGCTGACTGCCAGCTCAGAGCCTGGAGCCTATTTCAGAGTCTGTGTCTCCCTCCCTCTCTAACCCTACCCTGTTCACGCTGTCTCTCTCTCTCTCCTAGAAATAAATTTTTTAAAAAATCTAAAAAAAAAGAAAGCCAGGTAGCCATAGTTATATAAGACAAACTAGATTTTAAAACAAAGACTGTAACAAGAGATGAAGAAGGGCATTATATCATAATTAAGGGGTCTATCCATCAAGAAAAGCTAACAATTGGGGCGCCTGGGTGGCTTAGTCGGTTAAGCGTCCAACTTTCACTTAGGTCATGATCTCGCGGTTCGTGGGTTCGAGCCCCTCGTCGGGCTCTGTGCTGACTGCCAGCTCAGAGCCTGGAAGCTGTTTCAGTCTGTGACTCCCTCTCTCTGACCCTCCCCTGCTCACGCTGTCTCTCTCTCTCTCCTAGAAATAAATAAAACCATTAAAAAAAATTTTAAAAAAAAGAAAAGCTAACAATTATAAATGTTTATGTCCCCAAAGTGAAAGCACCCAAATATATAAATCAATTAAAAACAAACATAAATAAATGTACAGATAATAACAACATGATTGTAGGGGAATTTAATACTCCATTTACAGCAAAGGACAAATCATTTAGGAAGAAAATCAGTAGGGGAACAACGGCTTGGAATGACACATTGGAACAGATGGACTTAAAAGATACATTTAGAACTTTTCATCCGAAAGCACCAGAATACATATTCTTCTAGAGTACACATGGAACATTTTCCATAGATCATATACTGGGTCACCAAACAGCCTTCAACAAATATAAAAGGTTTGAGATCATACCATGCATATTTTCAGATTACAACACTATGAAACTTGAAATCAACCACAAGAAAAAATTTGCAAAGCCCTCCAAATACAGGGAGGTTAAGGAACATCTTACTAAAGAATGATAGGGTCAACCAGGAAATTAAAGAAATTAAAAAATATATGGAAGCAAATGAAAATGAAAAATGACAGTCCAAAACCTTTGGGATGCAGCAAGGAAAATATATTGCAATTCAGGCCTTTCTCAAGAATCAAGAAAAGTCCCAAATATACAATCTAAACTCACACCTAAAGGACCTAGAAAGGCAGTAGCAAAGAAAGCCCAAAGCAAGCAGAAGAGAAATAATAAAGATTAGAGCATAAATAAGCAATATAGATCCAAAAACACAGAACAGGTCAATGAATCTAAGAGCTGGCTTTTTGAAATAATAAACAAAATTGATAAACCCCTAGCCAAATTAATGAAAAAGAGAAGAGAGAGGAACGAAAGAGATAAAATCATGAATGAAAGAAGAGAGATCACAACGAACACCACTGAAATACAAACAATTATTGGAGAATACTATGAAAAATTACATGCCAATGAAATGGACAATCTCTAGGAAATGGACAAAGTCCTAGACACTCACAAATTACCAAAACTCAAATAGGAAGAAATAGAAAATTTGAACAGACCTATAACCAGAGAAGAAATTGAATCAGTTATCAAAATATCTCCCAAAAATATGAGTCTTAGGTCAGATAGCTTCCCAGGGGAATTCTACCAGCCATTTAAAACTTTTAATGTTTTATTTATTTCTGAGAGACAGACAGCATGAGCAGGGGAGGGTCAGAGAGAGAGGGAGACACAGAATCTGAAGCAGGCTCTAGGCTCTGAGCTAGCTGTCAGCACAGAGCCCGATGCGGGGCTCAAACCCACGAACCAGGAGATCGTGACCTGAGCCCAAATTGGACGCTGAACCGACTGAGCCACCTGGCCACCCCTCTACCAGCCACTTAAAGCATAGTTAATATCTATTCTTCTCAACTTGTACCAAAAAACAGAAATGGAAGGAAAGCGTCCAGACTCATTCTATGAAGCCATCATTAACTTAATTCTCAAACCAGACAAGGACCCCACTAAAAAGGAAAATTACAGACCAATATCCCTGATGCATATGGATGCAAAAATTCTCAAGATACCAGCAAATCGATTTCAACAATATATTAAAAGAATTATTTACCATGATCAAGTAAGATTCATTCTTGAGCAGGTGGGCTGGTTCAATATTTACAAATCAATTGACATGATATGTCACATTAATGGAAGAAAGGAAAAAAATCATATGATCCTATTAATAGATGCAGAAAAAGCATTTGACAAAACACAGCATCCTTTCTTAAATAAAAACCCTCAAGAAAGTTGGGATAGAAGGAACATACCTTAACATCATAAAAGCCATATGTGAAAGGCCCACAGCTAATATCCTCAATGGGGAAAAACTGAGAGCTTTCCCACTGAGATCAGGAAAATGACAGAGATGTCCATTCTCACCACTGCTGTTTAACATAGTGTCGGAAGTCCTACCCTCAGCAATCATACAACAAAATGAAATAAAAGGCATCTAAACCGGCAAAGAAGTCAAACTTTCACTTTTCAGATGACATGATACTTTACATGGAAAACCCAAAGACTCCACCAAAAAATTGCTCAAGCTGATACACGAATTCAGCAAAGTTGCAGAATATAAAATCCATGTACAAAAATCAGTCACATTTCTATACACCAATAATGAAGCAACCAAAAGACATATCAAGGCATCGATCCCATTTACAACTGCATCAATAACCATAAAATACCTACAAATAAACCTAATCAAAGAAGTAAAAGATATGTATGCTGAAAATTTCACTAGAGAAAGCTTATGAAAGAAACTGAAGACACAAAAAAATGGAAAAACATTCCATGCACATGAATTGGCAGAACAGATATTGTTAAAATGTTGATACTACCCAAAGAAATCTACACATTCAGTGCAATCCCAATCAAAAGAGCATCAACATTCTTCACAGAGCTAGAACAAACAATCCTAAAATTTGTATGGAACCACAAAAGACTCTGAATAGCCAAAGTAATGTTGAAAAAGAAAACCAAATCGGGAGGCATCACAATCCCAGACTTTAGCCTCTTCTACAAAGCTATAATCATCAAGACAGTATGGTATTGGCAGAAAAACAGACACAAAGACCAATGGGACAGAATAGAGAACTCAGAAATGGAACCACAAACATATGGCCAACTAATCTTCAACAAAGCAGAAAAGAATATCCAATGGAAAAAAGACAGTCTCTTTAGCAAACGGTGCTGGGAGAACTGGCCTGGAACATGCAGAAGAATGAAACTGGACCACTGTTTTACACCAGACACAACAGTAAATTCAAAATGGATGAAAGACCTAAATGTGAGACAGAAAATTATCAAAAAAGTACAGGAAAAAACGGGCAGCAACCTCTTTGATCTCAGCTGCAGCAACTTTTCCTTCCTTCCTTCCTTCCTTCCTTCCTTCCTTCCTTCCTTCCTTCCTTCCTTCCTCCCTCCCTCCCTCCCTACCTTCCTTTCTCTTTAATGTTTTACCTATTTCTAGGGGAGACAGAGAGAGACAGCGTGAGCAGGGGAGGGTAAAAGAGAGAGGGAGTCACAGTCTGAAACAGGCTCCAGGCTCTGAGCTGGCAGTCAGCACAGAGCCCGACACGGGGCTTGAACCCACAAACTGCGAGATCATAACCTAAGCAAAAGTCGGACGCCCAACCGACTAAGCCACCCAGGCGCCCCAGCAACTTCTTTCTTGACATGTCTCTGAAGGCAAGGGAAATAAAAGAAAAATGAACTATTGGGATCTCATCAAGACAAAAAGCTTCTGCACAGCAAAGGAAATAATCAACAAAACTAAAAGGCAACTGATGGAATGGTAGGAGATATTTGCAAATGATATTATCAGATAAAGGGTTAGTACCAAAAATCTATAAAGAACTTACCAAACTCAACACCTGAAAAACAAATAATTCAGTTAAGAAATGGGCAGAAGACATGAATAGACACTTTCCCAAAGAAGACATCCAGATGGCCAACAGACACATGAACAGGTGCTCAACATCACTCATCACCAGGGACTATAAATCAAAACTACACTGAGATATCACCTCACACAGGTTAGAGTGGCCTAAATTAACAGCTCACGAAACAACAGATGTTGGTGAGGATGTGGTGAAAGGGGAACCCTCTTGCACTGTTGGTGGAAATGCAAACTGGTACAGTCATCCTAGAAAACTGTGTGGAAGTTCTTCAAAAAATTAAAAATAGAATTATCCCATGACCCAGCAATTGCACTACTAGGTATTTATCCAAAGGATACAGGAGTGCTGATTCAAAGGCGCACACGCACCCCAATGTTTACGGCAGCACTAGGAACAATAGCCAAATTATGGAAAGAGCCCAAGTGTCCATCAACTGATGAATGGATAACAAAGATGTGGTATGTATCTGTACAATGGAATACTACTCGGCAATGAAAAAGAATGAAATCTTGCCATTTGTAATGACATGGATGGATCCAGAATGTATTATGCTAAGCAAAATAAGTCAGCCAGAGAAAGACAGGTATCTATGATATCTCTCATACGTGGAATTTGAGAAACTTAACAGATGACCATAGTGGAAGGGAAGGAAAAATAAGATACAGAGAGAGAGGCAAACCATAAGAGACTCAATACAGAGAACAAACTGAGGATTGAAGGGGGTAGGGAGATGGAGGGTGGGAAAAATGGGTAATGGGCACTGAGGGGGCACTTGTTGGAATGAGCACTGGGTGTATATGTAAATGATGAATCATGGGAATCTACTCCTAAAGCCAAGACAACACTAACCTGAGAAAAAAAATTCTACATCAACTATATTTCAAGAAATATAAACTAAAATAAAAAAGTTTTTTAAATTTTATGTGCAGACATTATAATACTTCAAAACTGGAAAGGAATTAAGTATCCACACCTTTGTCCCTATTTAACTATAGGAAATGGTTGAATAAGTTGCAGTATATTAAAAAAAAAAAAAACAGTTTACAGAACAGTATTTATAATTCCATTTTGTAAAACAAAAAGTCTGAGAATTATATAAGAAACCATAACAATGGCTATCTCCATATGACATAATGACATTATAGTTCATTTTTATGTTGTCATTTTTACAATTCAATGTTTCCAGCATTATTACAATAAGTATATATTACTTTCAAAATCAGAAATAAATACAGAATTTTATTTTTAAATTGTAATTACATATAAATTCCATCACTAGATAGCCAAGTAAGTGTTAAAGGGCTGACATCATTCAGCAAGCATTCTTATTATTACTCTACATGATTCTCTACTTCAGGTCTGTAAAATCCAATCTAACATTAGACAATCTGAGGAAAGAACAAGACTGCCTTCTTGTCAGTTCATACAGCATGGACAGGTTGGAAAGGTAGGAGACAATCTGAAGCTGTTTCAAAATATCCTTCTTTTATCTTCCATTCTTTCTTTCCTTTTTCCCCACTCTCTGTCAGAGTAAAGTAGTAGATTAAATATGTAGTAGACTTTTTAGGATAAGGACCATATACACCATAGACTTTCATTTTGCTTCTCTATAATACTGTTAGCCTCTAATCTTGTCAGCTAACATAGTTCTTAGGAGGATTTTGAGAATTCTTATGAGAATGACATTTTCAGAATTACTTGGTAATTATATTGGGAGTCAACAACAGTAACACATTTCAGAGAATATGTTAGACACAGGAATACCGTCAACCACAAATTCGAATGAAATGAGTTCAGGGTTATCTTGAGTGATCTTTGGAAGAGAATGCTACATCTCTTCCTAGGTAAACTTTACCAAATGAAAATATAGAGAAGTATAAATTAAAATTGCACATATTAAAAGGAATGAATATATACACATATATTCACATGGAAGTATACTATTAAAATTAAGTCAAGATAAATAAAAATGTATATTGTATTATAATTATTTTAGAAAAATGTTAAAATCATATAATCTACACGCATCTGTGTTAGTGTTTGTAAATGAACAGAAAAAAAACTGGAAGGCTATACATCACACTGCTGACAATAGTTATACCTGGGGTAGGAGGGAACTATGACACCTTTCCTTTGTATGGTTTATGGCAAGTATCAAGATTTTTAATACTGTAAACATTAAATGGATAAAGCACCTAGCACGGGGTAGGTGGCCAGTATCAGATTTTTTTTTCAAGTATTTAATTAACAAGCATAAATTTTTACTAAAATAAAAATTCTTACTAGCTTAATACCATAAACATGAAACCTTTAGAAAAATCATTTCAGTAGTAAGTTGATGATGTTGATATTAGTTGAAACTCCAGAAAAATCTGAAAACTTCAAGAAACCCTGATTTTAACAAAATTATTCCCTCCAAAAATTGTTGTTCTACTGAATTAAAAACAGGACGACCCAGTATTATTTGGTTTGCAGTTAGCATACTGTGTAAGCTTTACAGGAGTCAAAATCACCTTACATGGAGTCAAAACCATCTGCTGCAACTATCAGAAAAATTAATATATCATAATTTATTTAAGGTTTGCCTGTTATAAAGTAAGTTAAGCTGCTTTAAAATTTTCACTATAAAAATTATAATGAAACTATAATAATTACCTTTATAGGATATTACCCTTAGAATTATCAGGTTATAAAGTTTACCCAATTTTTTCTAATGTGGTGTTTCTCTTACTGATTTATGACACTCCATCTTACACTAAGCTATTAACATTTACTAGTTTGTTTCCAGGTTGCTGTGACGATGAAAATATTCTTTTACTTATTATTTATTTATATTTTTATACCAGAATACTGTAGTTTTGTTTTTGTTTTTTATTGCTCTAGATGAATTCTGGAATAGTTTTACAAAGATATCCCCTACTCTCCCCAAAAGAAATCTCATGTAATTTTGATTAAACACAGGGTTCATAATGTTTAACTACAGAAAGAGCTCTTACTAGTTTGTAAAGTTTGCTTTATCATTTTACAATTCTCAACTCTAAAACATATATGTTGTAAATATTTTTCATCAGTTTGTCATTTTTCTTTTAACTTTTCTATGGTATTTTCAATTTTTAAAAATTCAAACATATAAATATAAAAATACTTACCTTTTCAGTACTTGGTGTTTCTGTTTTACAAAGGCTTAGTCCACACCAAGTTTATATGAAATACTTGCCTATATTTTCTTCTAGCACATTTATGGTTTCATTTTTAAATATAAAGTTTCTAAAAATCTAGACTTTTATGTGAAAGAGGGATCAATTTTTAAAAATAAATGGTTTACCCATTATTTGACTACACTATTGACTACTCCATGTTTTTCCAACTATTTTGAAATGTTATCTTAATCACTAATTAAGTTCTTACATGTCTGATTCTGATTCTGTTTCTCATCTAGCCCATTTCATTTGATTCAGGCACCAATAAACTACACCACTTAAATTATTGTACCTTTAAAATAAATTTGAATTATCAGTGTGAGAAAGCATCTTTTCTCAATAATGTCTTTTAGGGGCACCTGGGTAGCTCAGTTAATCGTCCAACTCTTGATTTCAGCTCAGGTTATGATCTTGCATGAAATCAAGCCCCCACATCCGGCTCCATGCTGACAAGTGTGGAGCCTACATGGGATTCTCTCTTTCTCTCTCTTTTTACTCCTCCCCCAAACGCACTCTCTTTCTTTCTCAAAGTAAACAAATAAACTTTTTAAAATGTCTTTTGGACATCCTCCCACATTTATAATCTAGGTATTTCTACACTCCCTCCCAAAAACTAAAAACCACGAACATGTATAATAGTATGTTGACAGAATAAAGAACAAAGAAGAACCTCTTACTACTGACAGCTTTTCAACTTCTACTAGGACATATGCATGATAATTAAATAGATTTGTTTGAAACTTACTCCAGTTGCCACTCGAATATTTCCTGATGGGGGTCGTATTCCAGAAGGAGGTCTTCCAGTCAACCCCATTCCACCTCGTGAAACAGGGCGAGCTGCTGAAGGTTTGTGATTACTGGCCATTGTTTGTTTACTTTCACCACTATTTGGAAACAAGAAACAGTTCAATTCTCCTTTGATATCTACTATAGCAACACACTGAAGATCCACATAGCTTTCCTTCCTTCAAACATTTAGTCCACTATGACTTTTGTTGCAAATTGCCATTCCAAATACCACTACAAGGCTAAACCTGCTTCATTTTGTTCAAATTTGAAATTAATGTTCAATTTAGAGTAGAACCATGAAATCATTTCCCTATTTTATTACCAAAACATAAGCCCCTTTAATTACTATCTGTCTTGAGCTCTTCCCATACTCACTAAAATTTCTGACATATCCAGCACCTTTCTTCTCTTTTTTTCCCACTGTGGGGGGAAAAATCTATGATTCACTCCTTTATAGTCTCAATCCTATTATCAGATCCTTTATTTTAACTCTTTGCCTTACCAGAATCCCAACTTGCCCCAAAACTTGACTTTCAGTGAAGGCTGTTTTAGCTTCTCAATCCACAATTCCAAAGCAAAGGAGTGCACAGCATTCCTCTTACTCCCCAGTGTCACTTTTAAAACGTTAGTCTTCCCAATCTTCTTTTGAAGATCAAGGAATGCAACCTTATTCTTTGGATCTTTCCTGGTTGCTTTTATCTAGGGACCTCCGAATCTCTCCCCTCAACTTTACTAAAATCTTTTACACAGGGTTCAGTCTCTCTACTCCAGTCCCAATGTCCAGGATGACTCCTACAGTGATGCTGGATTCAATATCTAACATTGTAGGTCACAGTTCCTTGACCTAAATTTTGGTAATAATCTCAACTCCATTTCAGTCGTACATAGCTGTGGCTAGACCTGAAGCTTGTCATCATCTGGAATTGCTTCACCTCAGTATCAACTGAAATGCCTCATTATCTGACCTTAATCTCCTCTATTACCCATCTTATCTTTATTCTCACTTCATCTCCCTTTAAACCAGCTCCTTCATTCATTCATTCATTCATTCATTCTCTCCCAGTTTACCAGCCCCATCCTTTACTCATCATAATATATTATTTAAAGTTTTGGCTTATGATTTAGAATAGCACTTTTCAGATTATGGGTCATGACCTGTTAGTGGGCTGTGAAAACATATTTGTAGATTATGCCCAATATGCTTTAAACATGAAATAAAAAGTGTAAGAGGGGCGCCTGGGTGGCTCAGTCGGTTAAGCCTCCGACTTCCAGCTCAGGTCATCATCTCATGGTTCATGATCTCGGATTCTTGAGTTCGACCCTCACATCAGGATCTGTGCGGACAGGTCAGAGCCTGGAACCTGCTTCAGGTTCTGGGTCTCCCCCTCTCTCTGCCCTTACCCCGCTCAGTCTGTCCCTCTCAAAAATAAACATTTTTAAAAATTTAAAAAAAGAAAAGAATTTCCACCTGTCTCTACCACCGCTTTACCATCTCTGAGAAAGCTTAGCATTAGATCAGTCCCAGGGGGTAAAATAAAAAGAACGGTCACTCCTAACAGACATGGCACTAACTCCTTCGTTATTCACTCCAAACGTTCAATCAGAAAGGGAGCCTGGACTTTGGTTCCAGAAAAATGAAAGATACAAACTTTAGCTCTATCAGTTATTAGCTCTACAATCTCTAAGACCCAAGTGTGGCAATGGGCTGTAGCCTGCAGGGCTGTTGTGAAGATTACAGATACCATATAAAAAAAAAATCCATCGGCCTGCTGATTATTACCACCATTATCCTCCCCAAAGCGGCCATTTTAACATATACGAACAAATGGAAAGCTGCTCATCCAACAAAGAAATCTATCGCTTCGAGTAAAATCCCTCAGCCCACAGTGAATTTTCTTTGAGGCTCTCGGATCCTTCCCTCCGGTCTCGCCTTGGCAGGTTTCCTCAGGGGACTGAGCGTCTGAGGTGATACCTTCACACGCTTTGCCGGACTGGAGTCCGACTTCCCTGGCCTGTCGACCGGCTGAGGAGAATGGCTAAGAGCCGGAAAGTTCGGATTTCTTTTCGTTGGGAGCGGATCAGCTTCTCCACAGTAAGAAAAAAAAAAAAAAAAGCGGCTCCGGAGGGACTGAGAGAGGGAGGGATAAATGGCACCTGGGATTTCTCACCTCCCGCGGCGTGCCAGGAGGAAAGTTGTAGCGGTGAGGGGCGCTCGAACTGGCTTCCGAGGCCACCACTACCTGCGAAGCCGACCAGTCGGCCCAGCGGACCCGTTAGCTCCCTTCTACCGCCCGCTCCCCCTCGCGCAGCTTTCCGGGGCCCTCAGAACTAACCACTAGCGGCCACGCGCGGCTCCGTATCCCGGCAACGGGGGCGGGGCAAAGAGAGGGCCCTCCTCCTGATGGACCAATCTTCGGCTCCGGTAACACCAAACGGAACGAGAGTAAACTGCTCTCGCGAGATTGGAGACCTAATTTTTGTTGTCGGCATACCTCAGTGTTTTTCTGGACCCAAGAGAAAACGGCGACTTCGCTCGGAAAGAACGATTTATCTGAAAACCTTAGTATTTATAATCAAAGCAACCTCTCTGGTTGTGTGCCTGACCTGCATTTACTCCTAGCAAGTTTTAATATATCTCATGTGACATGAATTATCATGTAATCGGCTTTTTAATAAAAACTTTTGTTTGTGGTAGGCAGCGTTACACAGTCTTTTTAATTCTTATTAAAGTTAGTTATCCTATTAGATCTGCGCAACTTACACAGTATAAATGCGTTTCTGGTGACATCTACTCATTTCATTGGAAGCTTCCTATCTTTAAACTTCCTTTCAGAGTTCTGTTGATACAGGTTTGTGAATGATTATATGGTTATAGGTCTTAAAATAACTATTTTAGAATCAATGTTTAAAGAAAACACAATGTAAAAATAAAAACCTACTTGGTCTCAAATCCCACATCTCTAACAAAGTAATTTGCAGTTTGTTTTCTTCCAGTCTTCCTATAGAGAGTGCTTAAATGTGATTGCAACTATGATCATAACGTATGCATGTATTGACTTACAAACGTTTTTCACATTTCCAACTTGCATACATTATTTATATCCAAATTTATTTTTTAATGTGCCTGCTTTCAAGTAGGTTTAAATGAATGCAACAAAAGAAAATGAAATAGTCATATGACTGAATTATCACTTCAAGTGCGTAAAATATTTTTATCTAATTCACCCATTTGAGCCCAACATATTTGCAGTGTCCTTTAGTGACTACACATGAGGAATTTACATAACAAATTTTACTAACTGGTCTTTATTTACTATTAGTTCCCCATATATTTACCTCTCCATAATTTGCTGCTTCTAAAGAGTTAAGGTGCTTTTCTTCAGTAAATACTGTTCCTTTGTTAAGTCGTTCTGTAAGTCTAGACTCTAGCCACCCGAGTACTCATTTCTGAGTTTCTTCCTTGAATATATGAGATATGGATGTTAATAAATTTTTCTCTTATTAACCTCTCTTGTTACAACGCCCCATGGAAAGCCTACAAGGGTAGAAACCAAAAAGATTATTTCCTTCCCTACAACGTCTGCCCGACTACTCCGTACACAGAATTGTCTGAATCATCTGACATTATGCAGATTTCTCCCTGAGTGCCTTCAGACACGTGGAAGGAGGACCAAACATGTGTCAGCTGTATGCAAATGTGAGTTGAGAGAAATGTTTTAAATCTGATAATTGCTTAACACATAAAATATTTTAATTTTTTAGAGTACCAAGAACCCAGCTTAGTGTTCACAGGATTTAGGGCAAACGACTGTTTACGATTCGGTCCCAGACTCTGTCGTTCTAGTTAAAAAACAACACTTAACTTCTAAAAATCTCTGGAGAAATCGGGGAAGGCTTGCCCCAACCAAACCTTCAAAGCAAATTTTCTCAACCACAAGGGAGCGCGCAGCCCCTGACATCAAGATTTAAAATATCCGGATTCCGCGCGCCTGCGGCTCACTACTCAATGCGCGTGGCATTGTGGGATTTGTAGTCCCAGCGCCCATCTCGTAGTGCAATAAACTGATCAGCCTGGACTCGCCAAGGACGTGGGCTCCACAAGGATCCGGACTGGGGCGATCGGGCCCAACGGCCGGCATTGTGATCTCTTCCTCGGCGGACGGTCCAGGGCGCGGGAAGGGAGCGAGCTTCAGCTTGGCTTTGCGCTCAGCAGTCGGGACGCACATGCTTTGCGTCATGGCGGGCTGGGACAGATGATGAATTCCGGTGTGCATGTCAGGGTTGCTGTGTCACTCGGCCCGTTCGGCGTTTCCCTTCCCCGTCGCCCTTCCGCACCGGCTCTAGGGCTCTTCCGGTCCTCAGCCGCCCCTCACCTGCAGGCCCCTCGCCCGCAGCGCCCCGGCGCACTCCCGGCCTCTTCTGCCAACCGATCTCGCGCGGTGTCCGGGCCGCGGGTGCCGGACCGACGAGGGCCATGGCGAGCGGTGCCGCCAGGTACCGGCTGAGCTGCTCGCTCCCAGGCCACGAGCTGGATGTGCGAGGCCTGGTATGCAGCCTCTATCCTCCGGGGGCCTTTGTGTCCGTGTCCCGAGACCGCACCACCCGCCTCTGGGTTCCAGACAGGTGAGCGCTGCGACTCCGGCTGCCCCCACCTGTCCCCACCACCCACCCTTAGCAGTGTTGCAGGCTTCCTACGGCTGGTGGGAAGAGAGGGCCCCTCCCCTGTACTCTTCCCGGCCTCGCCTCGGGTCCGCGCTCCCTCCCAGTTATGATAGCACTGGCACTCTGGGCGCGCAGTGTTAAGAAACCTGTGAGATTTACCGCTTTAGGGTTACAGAGTCGTACAGTCTTGTCCTAATTTGACTACTAATGAGTGGGTGACCTTGGACGAAGCTCTTATCTTTTGGGTGGTGATTTGCCATGTTTCTTTCAGATTTGAAAATTTATTGATGCCAGGTGCACCCCCCAAATAAGGCATTGTGAAAACGTCTGACATGTAATTGAAGTAAATCCTCTTCTTTCCCTAGAATTTGCTCTGTAGTCTTCCCTCAAATTTGATTTTTGAAAACTGCATTGCAGAAAGTTGCATGGACACCTCTCCTCGTTGTCCAAATAAGTCTCTTAGTCTGGGGTCTGTGGTGGGCCTGGATGGAGGGGATGAAAATTTTCACATGTTTTATGGATGTGTGAGGATGTGCTGTTTTCTTAAAAGAAAGTCCATTGCCTTCAAAAAGTTGTCAGGTTAACCAGAAAGAGAAATTAAGGAACGGAAGGTTAAGCTCCAGTGGGAATCAAGTTAAGGAGTCGGTCCTGCTTTGGCTGGTTGTAACAGGAAATTTATGACCTGAAAGACAGATTTCAGTTCAGAAAGAGAAAATTTGAGGTGATTTACTTTGTTATGTATTAAGTCTCCCATCAGTGTAAGTTTCACTCAGAGTTTGGGTAACCATGCATAAATTCAGATGCTGACTATTGGTTGAGGGTCTCCTATTTGTTTAGGTTCTGAAGAAGAGTAAAACAACAAACAAGTTCCTTGTTTTTATGGAGCTTTCTTACAGTCTGGGAGGGCTGATGGATCAGAAAAAAAGTAAATAATTGCTCATTGGTATGTGTACTGTGGCGGGGGGGGGGGGAAGTAAAGAATTGAATGGAGAGATGTTAGAGAAGGAAGCCTCTCTGAGGAGGGTTTCAGTTTTGTTTTGTTTATTAAAGCGGACACCAAGATGGACCTGGTCATGGGAGCAAGGAGTGAGAAGAATTGAATTGAAAGAGCTCTGTAGATGGTAGGAGGATCAAGCACAGAGACCCTGGATTAAGAAAGAGGGTCTCCCTGTGTGCGGGAGGGAATGAGCTGTGAGGGCAGGAGCCAGAGGTTGGCTGGAGCCAGATGCTATGTATGGTAAGAGTGCTTCTAGGAAGAGTTTAAGTAGAAGCCTTCAATGAGTTTCAAGGAGGGAGCAGCATGATTTGATTGACGTGTTTAGAAGTACTGCTAGCTGTTGGTGGAGATTAGATTGCAAAGGGATAAATGTGGAAGTAGATCTGTTTGGAGGCTTTTGTTGTAGTGTAGCCAGTACATGATGGTAGACAGACTGGAAATATTGTAGAGCAAAGTCTGGTATTGAGTTGGATGAGATGATTTCTGAAGGTCTCTTTTAATTCTGAGATTCTGTGATATTCCAAATCACTTAGTAACACTAATACATAAATGTATGTGTATCTGAGTGTAATTACTGATTAAGCTTGTATCTTTAAAACTGAGTACAGTAGAAGCACATACCCAGTAGGATATAAACATTGCAGTAAGGAGTAACTAAAGGATGCCTACTGTAATAGTTGAGTTCTGCCATTAAACTTTACATGTTTTGTAGGACTGGGCTAAGTCCTGGAGTTCTTGCATTTATCAAGAACTTCAGGAATTTGAAGCTGAAGTCAACCATTTGAAAAGTGTTGTTGCTGTTTTTCTTTTTAACTCCTATTGTTTTTTATTTTGTTTTCAAAATCATTCATGAATTTCTTCAGCTAGCACTGATTGAGAGCCTGCATTGTGTCACACGCAGGAGTAGATAGTGGGTAATTATGAGATAAGACTGTTTTACCTCTCGTTTCCAATTGTTCAGTGTAGGGCATTTTATACTCCTTGGGTGATGAAACTCTTCTAAAGTGTCTAACATACGCTTAGTGTTATAAAAGTGTCCTCAAGGCTGATATGCTGACAATTTGTATTTCATGGTATACTAATAAAGTTAATGATATGCTGTAAATATTTTTAGCCAGATAGTAAATGAAGATTGTTTTCCCATGTACATTGTTGATAGAATTCTGGGTCAAGGTAGTTAGTGTACAGATGGTTTGGGAATGATGGAATTTAATTTCGTTTTAGGGAAGCAAAATATTTCTCTTCCAAGGTGCATTAAACCAGATGTCTTGTCTTTCACAAAAGCCTATTGAAAACCCAGAAGTTCTCTGGGCCTTCTGAAGACCTTTCAGAATGGAGACTTTTTTTTTTTTTTAATTGTACATTGAACTGAAGCAGTCAACATGCAGTTGTTTCAGACTGCTTCAGGCCTCCATAAGCCCATTTCAAATTAAGCAGGATTTCTCATATGTCATGGACTGACTATTGCTTTACTTTTTGAAAACCACCCATATTTGAAAGATGCAACTTTACGTTTAACATGGTGTGTTAACTCTTTCCTGACCGTGCCAAGGGTGAAATGACTTCTCCCTCCTGTAAACACTCAGTACTTTGTATCCAAAGTCAATAGTTCCATGGAATTTATTAAGAAATCAGAGCCATTCCCTTCCCAACCACCATTTCCCATTCTTGGAGTTAAAATGTTTATCTCTTTTAACTGCTTATTTTTGTATTTTACTTCCATGTGTATGTATAAAGTGCATTATTGCTATTTTTATTTTTTAAATATTTTAGGCATTTTCTATTCTTGCTATGGAATATTGGACTTCAGCTCTCCCCATTAACCCCCATCACTTATGCATCTTTTCTAAGCTCCGCCCCTTATAGTTGAACTTAATTTAGATAAAATTAGTATATAGTTTTTAAGTTTTTGTTTATTTACTTATTTTGAGAGTGAGAGCACATACACATAACCAATGGGCAGAGGAGGAGCAGTGAGAGAATCCCAAGCAGGCTCCATGCCTTACATGGTACTTGAACTCACAGAATCACAAGATTGTGACTTGAGCTGAAACCAAGAGTCAGCTGCATAACTGACTGAGCCTCCCAGGAGCCCCTAGACGAAATCAGTATTTTATGACTGCACAGGGTCTGTTTACACTGTGCTATGGAATAAACTATGATAACTTTTCCTCAACAATTTTATGATCTCCCTGTAGCTAATAAGTGCCCTTTTCGGGGCTTTCATTTGCTTCATTTTTTATGTATTTCTCACTAATTCAACTTCATATTCTTTGCTAGTTGTCTAAATCTCTTCTCAAGACCTTTAGACATACTGGATACTTTACATTTTCATCTTCCTAGCAGTGAGGACTTTCTGACCGGGTCTTTCTACCACTGTTGCACACAGATCCTGGGATTGTGCTCTCCACAGTTTCCTCTTTTGGGCTTCTTGTGTTGGATTTCTGTTATCTGTATCCATTTACTTTCTTAGTTTTTTTCCTTGATGCCATTTTGGAGCATATCACCAAGGAGCTTCCTGAAATACAGTACCTGATGATAAATGTTTTAAGATAGTGAGAGCCTGAAAATGATTTTAGTCTGCCTTGCTACTTGAATAATAATTAAAATGTTTGTAGTGCTGTAATTCCCAAATAATTTTGCTTCAGAATTAAGAAGCCATTGCTACATTGTATTCTAGCTTCTAATATGTATTTTTTTAAATGTTTACTTTTTTTTTTGAGAGAGAGAGAGCACAAGCAGGGGAGGGGGGAGGGGGCAGAGGGTGAGGAAGAGAGAGAATACTAAGCAGAAGCCACTGCCCCCACCCCCCCTGCCCCGCACAGGGCTCCAGCTCACAACCCTGGGATCATGACTTAAGTCAGACACTCAACTGACTCAGCAACCCAGGCACCCCAGCCTCTACTGTTAAATTTGAGAAGTCTGAAGTCATTCTGTTTCCTGAACTATTATTTTTTTCTTTCTGGAAGACAGTCTATATTTAGGTGCCCCTAAAAGAACATTTAAAAAGAGAACACAACAAAATAAAGTGGACAAGTTAAAAATAGTTACTACCAGGGGCGCCTGGGTGGCTTAGTCGGTTAAGCGTCTGACTTTCGCTTAGGTCATGATCTCGCGGTTCGTGGGTTCGAGCCCCGCGTCGGGCTCTGTGCTAACTGCCAGCTCAGAGCCTGGAGCCTATTTCAGAGTCTGTATCTCCCTCTCTCTCTGACCCTCCCCTGCTCACACTGTCTCTCTCTCTCTCCTAGAAATAAATAAATAAAAATATTTAAAAAAAAAATAGTTACTACCAAATACCTTCCTTTGAAGATTTTTCATTTAATTCAGCTTCCAACTGATTCTAAAGATTTTCAGTAGTCTTCCTTATTCTAATTCCAACTCTTTTGGTCCCCATTTCTAGAGTACATAGTGCTACTAATATTCTTCGCTTTTTAGGGATTCATTGGTAGATTGGCCCTCTATTTTCCCTGATTTAGAACTCAATTTTCGCAGGGTGCCTGAGTGGCTTAGTTGGTTAAATGTCTGATTCTTG
>NW_024081652.1:213605-325234 GCF_003009895.1 Hyaena hyaena
ATTTGTATTTCCCTGATGAGGAGGGATGCTGAGCATCGTTTCATGTGTCTGTTGGCCATCTGGCTGTCCTCTTTGGAGAAGTGTCTGTTCATATCTTCTGCCCATTTCTTCACTGGGTTGTTTGTTTTTCAGGTGTGGACTTTGGTGAGTTCCTTATAGATTCTGGATATTAACCCTTTATCTGATAATGTCATTTGCAACTATGCAGTATGTCATTTTCCCATTCCGTCGGTTGCCTGTTAGTTTTGTGGGTTGTTTCCTTTGCTGTGCAGAAGCTTTTAGTCTTGATGAGGTCCCAATCATTTATTTTTGCTCTTGATTCCCTTGCTTTTGGGGATGTGTCAAGTAAGCATTTGCTGCGGTGGAGGTCAAGGAGGTTGTTTCCTTCTTTCTCCTCTAGGGTGTTGATAGTTTCCTGTCTCACGTTCAGGTCCTTGATCCATTTTGAGTTTATTTTTGTGCATGGTGTGAGAAAATGATCTAGTTTCATTCTTCTGCATGTTGCTGTCCAGTTCTCCCAACACCATCTGTTAAAGAGGCTGTCTTTTTTCCATTGGATATTCTTTCCTGTCCTTTAGCTTGCATATTGAGAATGATTGATAGTCTAGTGATTTAGACGCATATACTATACTAATGGGTGTTTCATAGTGTGAAAATATCCTCACTGTGTTTGAGGCTTATTGATAATGTACTTCGTTATCCTAATTGTATGAATGTTTCACTTTACCAGGGATTTCTGAGGGTAACAGTCACAGATGAATAGAAATGAAGACAGAGTGTGAGAAAAAGCCACTTACAATACTTCTTTCCTTCCCAATCCTGTCTGTTAATTAACATATGCCTATGAATGAAATGCTAGTTAAACTTTTTCTAAACTGATGTAAATCTCAATAGTAGCTAATAAAATTAGATATTTAAAAAAAAATTTAACTTTTATTTATTTTTGAGAGACAGCATGAATGGGGGGAGGAGCAGAGAGAGAGGAAGACACAGAATCCGAAGCAGGCTCCAGGCTCTGAGCTGTCAGCACAGAGCCCAACGCGGGGCTTAAACCCATGAACCGTGAGATCATGACCTGAGCTGAAGTTGGACACTTAACCAACTGAGCCACCCAGGAGCCCCTAAAATTAGATGTTTAATATTTAACTTAAAATAATATATTCTTGGGGCACCTGGGTGGCTTAGGCGGTGAAGCGTCTGACTTTCGCTTAGGTCATGATCTCGTGGTTTGTGGGTTCGAGCCCTGTGTAGGGCTCTGTGCTGACTGCCAGCTCAGAGCCTGGAGCCTGTTTCAGAGTCTGTGACTCCCTCTCTCTCTGACCTTCCCCTGCTCACGCTGTCTCTCTGTCTCTCTCCTAGAAATAAAAATGAAACATTAAAAAAATAAATAAATAAAATAGTAGATTCTTGGAGCACCTGGCTGGGTCAATCAGGAGAGCATGCTACTCTTGATCTTAGGGTCGTGAGTTTGAGCCCCACGTAGGGTGTAGAAATTACTTTAAAAACAAAACAAAACAAATAGATTCTTAAAGTAGTAGGTCCCTAAAGTAAAACCTATACACTAAAATCAAATGAGTACTTTGACAACTCAAGTCCTATGCTAAATCAGGGGACAAATGTGTATCTTATTCATTACCATGTCTTTCCAGTCCTAACAGGGGCTTTACAGAAATGCACTGTATGAGTGGCCACTCCAATTTTGTATCTTGTGTATGCATCATACCTTCAAGTGATATGTACCCTCATGGATTAATTGCCACTGGAGGAAATGACCACAATATTTGTATTTTCTCACTGGAAAGTCCAGCACCACTTTATACACTAAAAGGTCACAAAAATACTGGTGAGTATAATGCCTCGATTTTTTTTCTATTTGAAGAAGTTTCATCCTTTTGAAAATAAAATTCACGTATCTGTATTCCATACTATTTCTATGTTTGTTTTACCTATAGCTATGGCTTGGTGGTGAAAACCTTTTTGGATCATCATTGTTCTGTAAATTGTATCACAAATTTAGTGTTGTCATCAGTAAAGGTTGACATGTTTATGTATGTAAATGATACAGTGTTCAGTTATAAAAGGAAGAAGCTGTATAATTTTAATATACCTTGTGGCTTTGGTTTTCAACTTTTTTGTGCAAGGAATTCATTTACTCAGAAAGACTAAGAGTATTTCTTCATCTTATGGTTGTTTTATCTGTATTCATGCAGTACATTGAAGACCCAGAACAAATGTGTTTAGGATCTTGGTATCATAACCAAAGAGTTTTTAATACTTATGAATATTATTTTCTATGGTTTATGTATATTTCTGATTGTCTGATATACCTGAATTTGTATGTGGCTTAACAGCTCTTTCTTATAAAATATGCTTAAAATATGCTTAATCAGTGCAGCATGTATACTTAATTTTTTTATGTATATGGATCTATAAGCAAATAGTATAGCCTATAAATACTTGAAACTTAATAACTTTAAAAAATTTTGTAAGATGTATTGTGTGTATGTATGTGAAATCTTTAATACTGAGTGATACAGACTTTTTTAACTGTATTAAGGAAGTCTTGAAATGTATACAACAGTAGAGACAAAATATTTTATGAGTTAAATATAAATATACATAAAGGAATGACCATCTTTTCCACCCATGTATTTATATAGTTTCATGGATTATCAACACATGGCCTATCTTATTTCATCTCCCCCATCTTCTACAATATTATTTTAAAATAAATTTCCAATATACTGTTTCATTTGTAAATACTTTAATATGTAACTCTAAAACAGGGTTTGGCAAAATTTCCCTGTAAAGGGCCAGATAGTGAATATTTTAGGCTTTGCAGCCCATATGGTCACTTTTACAACTATTCGTCTCAGTCGTTGTGTACAAAAGTAGCCATGAACAATGAAAAAAAATGAATGAGCATATCTGTATTTCACTAAACAGCTATTTATGGACACTGAAATTTTAATGTCATAATTTTCACATATCAAGAAATATCTTTTAATTTTTTTCTCTCAATTACTTAAAAATGTAAAAACAATTCTTAGTTTGTGCAGTATACAAAAACAGGAGGCCCATAGGCCATAGTTTGCTGATCCTTCTAAAAAATAGGGATTATTATTATTTTTAATTACTATACCTAATAAAAACCACAACCTAATTGTTTATTATCAAATATCCAATGAAGTTTCAAATTATACCCAGTTGTCTCATAAATTTTTTTTACAATTTGTTTGAACTGTGACCCAGCTTTCAATCTGTGGATTCTCTCCCTTTGGAGAGAATTATGGATTCTAATGTCTTAGAAGATATTAATCAGATCTAGAAGCTTAATCAGATTCAGAATCAAGTTCTTAGCAAGTACCCGTTATAAGTAGTATTGTGTATTTTCTGTTGTAGCACATTAAAAGGCACTTAATAACTCTTTGTGGTGTTAAGATAAACTAGTGGGTTCAAGTGTTGTATCATTTATTCATTATAAAAGTTCCCACTAATCTTTTATGTCATGGTTTTTAGCATGTATTGATGAGCACACACAGATCCAGTATTTCATTAAGATTTGAAAAATTATTATACTCTAACTCTGCCTTTTTTTTTTGCATTTAATAGCTACCATTTTTTTAACTATAATTTTCTGACATCACTTTTTTTTTCCCCTATCAATTTGTTGGTTACATGTGAGACTTTTGTACACGGAAGATAGTTTAAATGCTTGCCATGCCCCCTCTTCTACCTCTTTTACTGATTTTCAGAATGAGTTGGCTTCGTGTTTCTTTTGTATTCTCAGATTGTCCCATATTTGGCCATATTGGAAACCTCTTAACATTGGCCCCTGTGGCCTGTTGATAAGACCTTTAGCAGTCTTCTTTGTTTTTGGTACTACAGAATGTTCCAGGTTCACTTTATGCATACCTTGGAATCTATTTCTCCAAGAAGCCGCATGTTTTTTGCTTTTTTTTTTTAGTGGAAAATGATAACTGGAAACCTCAGTTTTGGTTGTAATGGTGCTCAACAGGATTTTTATTTTTATTTTATTTTTTATTCTTTATTTTTGAGGGAACGACAGAGTATGAGCAGGGGAGGAACAGAGAAGAGAGGGAGACACAGAATCTGAAGCAAGCTCCAGGGTCTGTGCTGACAGCTCAGAGCCTGACGCGGGGCTCGGACTCACGAACCGCGAGATCATGACCTAAGCGAAAGTCGGACGCTTAACCGACTAAGCCACCCAGGCGCCCCTCAACAGGATTTTTAAACTTAATCTTATTTTGTAATTCTATAAAGCTTACATAGTTTCAAAGGAAAAACAACTCAACAAGGTATATTCAAAGAAGTCTAGATTTAGTTTGTATTGCCTTCTTGTACCGTCCCTTTCCTCATATTTATTAACTTTGTTCTTTTTAAAAATAAAAGCAGATATGTATATAGATTTATATTGCTCCTTTCTTAGATAAAAGGTAACATTCTCTGTGCAGTTTTCCGCCCTTCCTGTTTTTGCTTGATAATATTACCACTTTTGGGGATCTCTTTATTACACTATATAGAAACCTTCTCCATTCATTTTTACAGTGGCATTATAATTCAATATTTAGCTAGCTGTACTATGGCAATTCTAGCTTATTCAACCAGTCCCCTCTTGATGGACATCTGAGTTTTCAATCTTTTCTACTACAGATAGTGCCATAATAAATGGTTCTGTGCATCTGTCATTTTGTTAGTTTGGAAGTGTCACTTAGGCATAGTATTCATTTCTGGATCAAAAGGTAAATGCATGTGTAATTTTGGTAGGTATTTCTGAATCCCTTCATTAGCTATTGTAACTTTTTTTTTTGCATTTCAAGCACCAAATAAGAGTCCCTATTTCCCTTACCGATGGAGTATGTTGTCAGATTTTTAGATTGTTGCCAAAATAATAAAGAAAAGTGATGTTTTAGTATGGGGGAAATTTGCATTTCTGTTATTATGGAGGATGACATCTTCATATATGGAAGGAATTTTTACCCTTTTTTTCCTATGAACTATATTAAAAATTGCCCAATTTAATATTGGGTTACTGGCCAGTTTTGAAGCTCTTAATTAGAATTATTAACCCTTTCATATAAATTACAAATTTTTCCCATTTTGTTATCTTTTTTACTTTGCACATTTGAAAAGTCAATTTTTATGTAATCATATTTGTCTTGATCTTTTAAGTGTCATATGATCTCATAGAAATCTCTGTAAAAATACTGCTTCAATTTTGGAGGGCATTTTTTTTGCCTGATTCATTTCTATTTTACCACAAGGCAATCTTTTGTTAACTTTGTTAGTTTGCTTGATGGTTTAGAGGCCAAATGTCATGTGCTTTCTTTTCTCTTTTTTTTTTTTTTTGACATACCGTACATACCATGTTAGTGAGTAGAGTTGAAAAAATTAATGATTGACATTCTTATGTCATTTTTTGGCAGCTTTCTAGACCAAGTTTTATTCTTTAAATAGAGTAGTACTGTTCTTTAGTTGATATTATATGTATAACACTTCCCAGTTACACTATAAATTGCAATTCTAAGTAATTTTATGTTGCATTATTTGATATTTTAAGGTTTTTTTACCCCTACCTATTCAAAGCTAAGTGCTTCCTTATGCTTATTGAAAGAGATTTATTTTTTATTTCATTATTTCTGCTGATCTTGAAAGAAATTTTAAGAAAGACATTTTCTGTGCTTTCTAAAACGTTTCTCTTGAATTATATGTTACACTGATCTCTGAGAGAATATAAAGAGCTTTCCCAATTAGAGCTATCAAAATGAAACATTTAGAAAAGAAAATTGGAATTGGTAGCTAAATCTTCTTATGAGAGAGCCTCCTGTTCCCAAAGATTTAAAAACTGCGACTTATATTGTAAATTCAGCTTGATTCACTATTATCCATTAGGAAATGTGGTATACGTTTTTGGAGGTAAGTTATTATTATCTGAAAATCAGATTATCTGAAAGAAGAAAGTTTTTAAAAATCAGCCAGATCCTGAGAACTTACGGTTTTCTGTTTTTAGATTTGTATGTGAATAATATAAGGATCAAAAGTTGAATTTACTGCCCTTCTGAGCATTTGAGTTTAAAGGACAACTGATGATACAATAAGCATTTAAAAAAAATTTTTTTTTAATGTTTATTTATTTTTGAGAGGGAGGGAGCCAGTACAAGCAGAGGAGGGGCAGAGAGAGAAGGAAACACAGAATCCAAAGCAGGCTCCAGGCTCTGAGCTGTCAGCATAGAGCCTGAAGCGGGACTTAAACTCACCAACCATGCAATCATGACCTGAGCTGAAATCAGACGCTTAACCAGCTGAGCCACCCAGGCACCTCATGATACATAAGCTTTAAGTTGATTTTTAAAAATTTATAATAGTTTGAAAAGCAACTTTTCATATGAATGGAAAAATTCCCTTTGATTTCTATATTCAAATACAATAATCGTATTTTTATTTGTATAGTAATCTCTTTAAATATCTGTCCCTATGACTAAGAATGGGTAATATGTCCACAGAAGATATTTCCTATTCTAATTGCCAAAACTATTTCCTGACTATCTATTTTTTTTTTATTTTAAAGATTAAAATAATTTCATTTCTCTGAACTTTAGTTTCTACATCTGTTAAATGAGAGTAACAATAGCATTTAGTTCCTGAGGTTCTTGTGGAATATAATGTACTTTTTTTTTTACAGTGTCTGGCACATGGTAAGGACTCTATATCTCCTAGGTGCTATTACCAAATAAAGGTTTCTGCTTCTTTGCAGAAGCCCAACACCAGCACCTGTTCACAGCTTTATATTTTACATACTAATTTTCTCTTTTTGCCCTACTTTCTTTTCTACTTATTTTTAATTTTTATCTTATTATAATGTATATGTTTATAAAAGTCACTTAAAATTTTTTTGGAACAAAGTAGGTAACAAAATTTGGGGAATGTTTATTTAAATATAATCAATGCATATATAGTTTTTAAATTCTATTCTTATGCAGGAAAAAAATTTTTCCTAAAGTTAATGACCCCTTTTTTCTGTTTCCAGAATTTTCTGAGTAACTGTAGCTGATATTTTACAAGTGTTGCAGGAAGTCTCCTAAATGCCTATTACATTTTTTAAATATTCTAACATATAATGAGTCAGAATAGGTTATGGTATAGTAACAAATACTTCCCTGATCTCAGTGGCATCCCACAAAAGTATTTCTCACTCACCGTATATATTCACCATGGATTAGTGAGGGGAGTCTGCTCATCAGTCTCGCAGGGACCCAGGCTGATGGGGACTTTCTCTCTACCTGCGGTGTAGTGATTGGTTGCAGCAGTAAAAAGGCAATGTGATTGATAATACACTAACTCTTAAAGCATGTGCCTGGGTGCCTGAGTGACTCAGTCAAGTGTCCGACTTCAGCTCAGGTCATGATCTCATAGTTTGTGGGTTCGAGCCCCACATCGCGCTCTGTACTGACAGCTCAGAGCCTGGAGCCTGCTTCAGATTCTGTGTGTGTCTCTCTCTCTGCCCCTCCCCTGCTCACGCTCTGTCTCTGTCTCAAAAATAAACAAACATAAAAAAAAAAAAAGCATATGCCTGAAAGTGTCAGCCACTGTTCAGACTGTTGATTAATGCATGAATTGTTTGCTGTGCCTAATGTCATGCACTCTAAGGGCGAGCTACCAACTACAGTCTGCGTCTGGTTATGAGTTACTCAGCTTGCCCTCCCTTGTGCAGGTGGAACATACCCACTTCTTCAATGCCAGACAAGCCAAAATTCCCAGGCACTTGCAGCCACATCCCAAAGTTAAGAACCTCTGGGTGACAGTATTTTAAATCAGGGAGGTGATATTCAGGTGTTCCGACATCAAGTCCAGATACAGTTCTTAATGTCAGAGGTCTGTGGGCTAAAAATGCACATTCTCTGTCATCCATTCAGCCAGTATACAGTTGTGGAGCTGTAGGGTAATCAGAGCAAATACTGCCATTCAGGAGAAGGAACAGTGCAAGACAGCGGTTCCTAATATGTACTCATTCTGACATCTAGACAGGTGGCTGTTTCAAGGACCTGCCTACTCGGGAGAGTGGAGAGATTTTTGTGCTCTGTTCCCTTTGGTCTCTAAAAGGGGTTCCCCAGTCCATTGTTCTTCATAGCTCCACTTTGGCCCTCTGGAGTATTCTTTCCATTCTGTTACTCTCCTTGGACACCTTGATGTATACCCTCCTTGGAGACTAAGCAGCATTCTCAGCTCTCCTGCCTATGGGAGTTGGGTTTAATTTTTTTTTTAATTTTAACATTTTTATTTATTATTGAGAGACAGAGAAAGAACAATATGAGCATGGGCGGGGCAGAGAGAGGGAGAGACACAGAATCTGAAGGAGGCTCCAGGCCCTGAGCTGTCAGCACAGAGCCCAACGTGGGGCTCGAACTCACAAAATGCAAGATCATGACCTGTGCCAAAGTCGGACGCTTAACCAACTGAACCACCCAGGCGCCCCACAGGGTTCATTTTAAGTCTTGAACAGTCCCAGACTTCTTTTTTTTTTTTTAGTTCTTGGCAATGCAACTCTCTTGTTAGGCTTCTTGCCTATTTGATTCCAGTCAGACCTCTGTGTCAGTAGCCACACCCTCAACTGTAGACTGGATTTGCTGCATTTCCCCCCCTCCTTTCCTCTTTTCCTACCTCCGTTTCTAGATTTTACTACTGAAGTCTTAAGCCTATCAGACCTCAGTAGTAAAGCTGCACAGTCAAATTCTTTGCCCAGCTTAGGGCATTTATTTGCATGGTGAAAACCTAATTTTCTTTGCTTTGAATATACTTAGAATCCATTAAGACGAGGCATCTGGGTGGCTCACTTGGTTGAGTGTCCGACTTCGGCTCAGGTTATGATCTTGAATTTGTGGGTTTCAGCCCCATGTCGGGCCCTGTGATGACAGCTCAGAGCCTGGAGCCTGCTTCTGATTCTGTGTCTCCCTCTCTCTCTGCCCCTCCCCTGCTCGTGCTCTGTCTTTCTTTGTCTCTCAAAAATAAAATAAGTCATTAAAAAAATAAATGCACACCAACAGTGCATGCTAGCCATGTGTTTTATTTGTCCCTGTTGCATGACTGAGTTTCAGTTGTCCTTTGCTGCTCAAAGACCTTCTTAGGTTCACATTTTATCATTTGGAGTTCAGAAGCAATTGGCTCTTAATCCCTAAGTTTCTGAACTCCATTCCTTCTTGAGAACCAGCCACTTCTTCATCTCATTCCATTCTTTTATTTATTTTTTAATGTTTTTATATACTTATTTATTTTGAGAGAGAGGGAGAAAGAGGATCCCAAGCAGGCTCCACGCTGTCAGCACAAAACCCGACATGGAGCTAAATCCCACAAACTAGGAGATCATGATCTGAGCCAAGATCAAAAGTTGGATGCTTAACTGACTGAGCCACCCAGGTGCCCCTCATTCCATTAGTTTAGTACTTAGTTACATGTAGCTGATAGTGACTGACAGCTTATCATTGAAGTACCATTTTCCAACCTCTTTCTTCAGAGCTACAAGTTTATTATGTCTTCAGTTTTTGCCAGCAGCAGTTTTACAAATTGCTCTCACTGCCTAAGGATTACCAAACTTCCATTTTCTGTTACAGTGTCCTCCCCACCAGCTGCCATTTAAAAATTTTTGTTTTAGCGGTGTCTCATTTGCGCTACTGGTTTCTGAATCAGGCTACATTACATTGTGGTAACAGACGACTCCAGAATTTCAGGAGCTTAACACAATAAATTTGCTTTGCTTCTTAGAGATGTAGTGCAGTGCAGCGGGGCCTCTGCTCCTTATAATCATTCAGGAATCTGGGATGACAGAGGCTTCATTTCAACATGTGCTTTCACAGACCGTGAAGCAGTGGGGAGGGAACACGGCTTAACTGTGCACCTGTCCTTAAAGCTTCTCCCGGCAAGTAACATTTCACTCAGTTTTCAAAGCCAGAACAGGTCTTGTGTCTTGCCTAAAGCCAGAAGAACTGGGGAAGTTCAATATTACCATTTGTTTAGAAGATTAAGAGCAGAAAATATTTTATGAATATCATTAATGGCTACCACACACACCACAATATTGATCTGTTCCATGTTTTTCTTGGAAACATTTTCCTCATCAGGCCTACTGTTGGATTGATGCTCTGGGTTGATGTCACTCTGGATTCCCCTTTGCCAATATATTTCCTCAAAAAAATTCCCATATTTTTGTCATTGTTAACTTACTTTTTCATTTTAGTGTATTACAGCTTAAGAAAGCTGTGACAGGAATGTATTTTATATTAATATATTAAAAAGTGGCTTTATTCTATCCTTACATTTGATGGTTAATTTGGCTAGATATAAAATCCTGTACTAAAACCATTTAATCTCAGAATTTTGAAGGCATTGCTCTCTTGGCTTTTAGTGTATTGTGTTAATTGAAAACTTTGATGTTGTTCTGATTTCCCATCTTCTCTATGGGTCACGTGCCTGATCCTCTTATAAGCTTTTAGGCTCTTCTCTATTTCTGATGTTAGAAAATATTTCACAATGCATTTCTGTGTCTGTTTCTGAGAGTGTCTTTCATTTGACACTTTAGTGGGTTCATTCAATCCAAACATTTATGTCCTTCACTTTTGGGAATCTTTCTTGTACTATTTTTTGTGATATCTGCCCTGCCCCCTATTTTCTCTTTTTGGAATCTTTATTTGTTGGATATTGAACATTGTAAAATTATTTCCTTTTTAAACTTTTTTATTTTGTAGTCTGTCTCTTTGATCTAATTCTCGGGAGAGACTTTTTTTTTTTTCCGTAGTGCTATTTAGTTTTGATTTGATTTTCTACTTTTAGTTTTTATTTTTCTTGTCCTCTCAATATGTCTTTGTATATATCTTACCTATTTGCAAATATTATAGTATTAAAGTTCTATGGAGGTTTTTTACTTCTTGAAATTGGGTTTGTTTCTTCTGGATTGCCTAACCTTTGCCCTTTATTTTTGTGTTGCTTTGTTTTGATTTTTCTCTTTTCATGTTGGAGACTTCTATAAAATGTTGACATTAAATTGGCAGCTCATATTTAAAAATAAAGTATAAAGATGTTGAAAATTTTTTAGTTAATGTAGATGAAGCTGGGTGATTGGTGGGCTTCATTAGAAGGTGCTCTGCTGGTAGTCCGACCTTTTAGGTAGGAAACCCTCTCACATGTCCTTATCTGAAGTTCTTTAGCATTATTTAGTCTTCTAGAGCAGATTTCTCCTCCCTCTTGCCTGGACAGTGGGGAATATATGCCTGTCTGATGGTATTGTCGGAGAAAGGAACCACATAGGTATCTCATTTCAGGATGTAGATTTTCCATTTATTTCCCTGTGTTTCACGGGGCTTCTTATTCCAGACCTTTATTTTGCCAGACTGCCTGAGTCTGCAAACTGCTTCAGTTCCTCCAGAGAATAAACCTCCCATTGCCTGCAGCTGGTGAGGATGTACTTGCTGACACTGGAGGCTGCTAGGAGAAATCTAGCATTTCACATCCTCTGCCTAGCCCCATTCTCCACAAACCTAGTGGCTGGACATTGAGTCTCATAAGAGTTCCCTGGGGGGAATCACTGGATTCTAATCTCTCTCTGGTGTTTAAATTATAACGTTCTTTGTTTTGCTAAATCAGTTACAGTGTTCTCTGTCCTTGTAGATTAATACCATCATAGCTTTACTGTGAACAATCTGCCATTTTTGGGGGTGCCTGGCTAGCTCAGTCCGTTAAGCAGTTGACTCTTGGTATTAGCTCAGGCCTTCATCTCATGGTTTAAGAGTTCTAGCCCCACATCAGGCTCTGGGCTGGTGGTGCAGAGCCTGCTTGACATTCTGTCTCTCCTCTCTGCCCCTCCCTTGCTTGTGTGTGTACATGCGCTCTCTCGCTCTCTCGCTCTCTCTCTCTCTCAAAATAAATAAACTTAAAAAAACAGAACTCTGTCTTTTTTGTTTCTGTGTTTTTAAATAATTTTTCACACATTTAATTTTTAGCTTGTATAATTTTACATTAAGATAATAAGACATTTAATTACCTATTCTGTTACTGTTGAACATTTAGCTGGCCTCTAGTGGGGTTTTTGTTTTTGGGGGGTTTTTTTGGTCATTTTAACAAAATATCTATATAAAGAGCATTGCAAGGGGCACCTGGGTGGCTCTGTCAGTTAAGCGTCTGACTTTGGCTCAGGTCATGATCTCATGGTTTGTGGGTTCAAGCCCCGCATCATGCTGTGTGCTGACAGCTCAGAACCTGGAGCCTGTTTCAGATTCTTTGCCTCCCTCTCTCTCTGACCCTCCGCTGCTCATGCTGTCTCTCAGAAATAAATAAAACATTTAAAAATTTTTTTAAAAAAGAGCATTTCAAAATCATTCGCATTATCTTTCTGTGTAGTTTTTTATGACCAGAAGGCATTGTGCAGCCCATTTGATCATGTTCCCTCACTTTACAGATGCCTCACTTTACAGATGAGGAATCTGAGTTATCCCATGGTCAGACACTTCCTAAGTGGCAGAGCTATGACTTGCACCCAGGCATTCTGGCTTAGAGTCTGTGCCCTTGACCATTGCACTCTGCATCTCCATGGAGTTAAACCTTAACTGGCCAAGTTACTGTTAGTTCATGTGTTTTTAAAATTGCAATGCTTTAATAACTAGCAAGGTGGAACATTTTTCTATGCAACAATGTATTAATGCCTAATGCCTTTTTCTCCTTCAGTTTGTAGTCTTTCGTCTGGAAAATTTGGGACATTACTTAGTGGCTCATGGGATACCACTGCTAAAGTGTGGCTGAATGACAAGTGCATGATGACCTTACAGGTAGAGTAGTAGTTCTTTGTGAATGTTCTAGATAATAATTAAATATGCTCATTCTGTGGCAACTTAATTTCATTCCCATTTCACTCACAGGGTCATACAGCTGCAGTATGGGCAGTAAAGATCTTACCCGAACAGGGCTTAATGTTAACTGGATCAGCAGACAAGACTATTAAGCTGTGGAAAGCTGGAAGATGCGAGAGGACTTTTTCAGGTAAGGTCAGAGTGTAGACAACTTTTATAAACTCATCATTTCGTATTCAGGCAGATGGGGTTTTCTCAAAAGTTTAGAAGCTTGAAAATGGTATTCAGAAACCATCAGTGTATAAAACATTTGAGTAAATGTTTTCTCACAGTTTACATTTAAAATCTTTTTAAAAGGTATAATGAAACCTCATAAAATGACCAGATGCAGACTAACACATGGCTACTTGATGAGCTTATAACATGGTTTGAAGGGTTTTTTGGCTGTCATTTTAACAAGTTCAGCCTGAAACGTCAAACCATAAACCTGGTGGCTTGATAGTGGCTCAGTACTGTTAATTTTATATAGGGAGGAAAACTTCATGAGTATTGTATGAATACTGAAGTACATTATTTAATAATAACAAATTTCAAGCTTATGTTGTGGTTTTAGATGGGTAGTCTTTTTGAATCTTACCTATTAAATAACTCCTATGCTAAGGCATGTGCTGACTAATACTAGTATTGCTGATTTGTTTGTGCAGCACTAAAATTTTTTTTAAGTTGTGTTTATTTAAATAATATCTATATCTAGCGTGGCACTTGAACTCATTACCCCACCATCCAGAGTCACATGCTTTCTGACTGAGCCAGCCAGGTACCACTTTGGTGTGAATCTTTTCATTGATTTTCCTTTCTTTTATTTTCTCTTTTAAAGTTGATCACTACTCTGGATAATACTGCAAGAAGTCTCTTTGTGAAGATAAAACTATTTATAGATGGACAAGTTATAACTAAGCATCCCTATGTTATGTACAATATATGTTTTCAAGTTGTTATTAATCTTTGATAGCTAATCTAAATCACCAAATACAGAGCATGGTAAATTTTTTAAGTTTTTATTTATTTGAGAGAGAGCAGGTATACCTGCACTTGAGGGAGGGCTAGAGAGAGAGAGAGGGAGAGGGAGAGAGAGAGAGAATCCCAAGCAGGCTCCATGCTGTCAGCTCAGAGCCCAGTGCAGGGCTCAATCCCACGAACCATAGATCAAGACCTGAGTCAAAATCAAGAGTAAGTTGCTTAAGTTACTGAGCCACTCAGGTACCCCAAGCATAGGAAATTGTTTGATTCCTGATCTCCTTTATAGAAAATATTCTGCCCCTAAAAAAAAAAATGCAGTATCTTCTGTACTGCCTCAATTAACATTGAGAGAAATTGAATTTTATGAAGCTTTAAAAAAACATTTTAAATCCTTTGTTTAATGGAATATATGTATTTTTTGAGTTACATAATTAAAAATATAATACAGGAAGTTTATTCTATAAAAATCTTGCCTTTAAAAAAAAAATCATTGAGGCGCCTGTGTGGCTCAGTCATGATTCCAACTCCTTGATTTTGGCTCAGGTCATGATCTCATCGTGGGATCCAGTCCTGCATTGGGCTCTGTGTTGACAGTGCAGAGTCTGCTTGGGATTCTCTCTCCTTCTCTCTCTGCTCCTGCCCTGCTTGCTTTCTCTCACTTTCTCTCAAAAGAAATAAACATTAAAATGAATAAAAATGAAGAATCAGTTGTTAATTTTTATTGTATAATTTCAGTGCCTGCATTTGTATATATTATGAACTGTTTCTGTTGATAAAGCAGGGATGTTTGGTTTTATATTTGTGTTTTGGTTGAACCAGAGGGGAGAAGTTATGATTTGTTGAATCAAAAGAAATAGGATTATGAGGAAGGAAACATGAATTATTGTAGTTTCCCATTAGTTGTGTGGTTTCAGATAAATTAATCTTTCTCAACCTATTCCAAAGTTTACTTTTTATGATGGTTTTTATTTCAAATTCCTAAATAACTGAAATTTTTTATAATTTAACTTTTCTTAATTTTTGTTAGTACTTTATAAATATTAATCTCAGTTTTATGTGGTAAAAAATTTAGAGGCTATTACTCTTTGTCATATTTGAATATTTTATATGCTATGATGCTTCCCAACTATTGTTATTGGGGTTGAAAATGAATTGCAGGTAAAAATGGAGAATTGTTGGGGGGCCCCCTGGGTGGCTCAGTCAGTTAAGCGTCTGACTTCGGCTCAGAGCATGATCTCATGGTTCAAGGGTTCAAGCCCCGCATCGGCCTCTGTGCTGATAGCCAGCACAGAGCCTGGAGCCTGTTTCAGATTCTGTATCTCCCTCTCTCTCTGACCCTCTCTTGCTCACACACTCTGTCTCTCAGAAATAAATAAAACATTTTAAAAAATGGACAATTGTTGGGATTAGAATCTTATTTCTGGAGAGTTGTAGGAAACAAATAATTTGGTGAAGATAAATGTGAAATAACTTCCAAAGACTGGAAATAAAAAATGTTGCCAAACCTAAAATACAAATTTTGGTTACCAGTCTTTTCCACAGAAAAATAATGAAAATCAGTTATTACTATTCACTGATATGTTTTATTTATTTGTTTGTTTATTTATTTATGGAGGGCACTAGTGAGCCGGGGCAGAGAGAGAGAGAGAATCCCACAAGGGGCAGAGAGAGAGAAAGAGGGAAGTGGGGCCCTTGTTTTACCTGAAGCAGGGCTTGAGCTCACCTGAAGTGGGGCTTGAGCTCATCCAAAGTGGGGCTTGAGCTCACCTGATGTGGGATTCAAACTCATGAACTGTGAGATCGTGACCTGAGCCAAAGTCAAATGCTTAACAACTGAGCCACCCAGGCATCTTGACAAGTTTTATAAGTTTTTTATGTTTTTACAAGTTTTAACTAACAGTTAACTACATATATCCATCAGTCAAATCATCCATCTTAATCGTTTATATTATTCTTCTCTTCATATAGGGCATGAAGACTGTGTACGAGGTTTAGCAATTTTGAGTGAAACAGAATTTCTTTCCTGTGCAAATGATGCTAGTATTAGAAAGTGGCAAATCACTGGCGAATGTCTTGAAGTATATTATGGACATACCAACTATATTTATAGCATATCTGTCTTTCCAAATTGTAAAGGTAAGACTAGCATATATCATGTATTTAAAATTCTGTATTGAGCCTTGTTCCATTCCATTCTTGAGGTGGGAGTAGGAGGGGTCATTACTTAAGTCAGTTTACTAACTGTGACTTGAATAATTTAGTGGCTTTGTTTCATAAGGATCTTCTTGTAAAGGAGAAAGTGTGTGATCATCTTTGTATCAATTCACCCTTGATGGTTATTCAAATAGTTTTGGGTGTTTGAGGAAAGACTTTGTATAATATATTAGTGCAAAGTATATAATATGTAAGTGTGAAATATAGAAAATAGATTTTTGAACTTGTTTTGGTATAAGTAACATACATAAAATGTAAAACTATAATTTTAAAGTATTTTGGGTTTAATAAAAGTCATTATGCCTCCCTAGAAAGGTGATAATATATAAATGGACTTAATTTTATTTGTTCAAACTAGTTTTTCCTATATTCATTAATTTTAGATTTTGTGACAACAGCAGAAGACAGATCTCTCAGAATCTGGAAACGCGGGGAATGTGCCCAGACAATCCGACTTCCAGCTCAGTCTATATGGTGCTGCTGTGTTCTAGACAATGGTGACATTGTGGTTGGTGCGAGGTATTTATATTCTAGTCAGTCAATAAATATTATGTGTCTAGGCCTTTGGTAGTTGTTAAGACTGCACTGAAATAAGTCAAAAGGAACTTACGGTGAATTGGGAGATATTTCAGTACCTTTCTGTACTGAAAAAACAGTATTAGGCATAACAGCTTTTACACATTAATGGTACATGAATGTAGTTACAACAGTATTGTGCTTCTGGTTGTATGGTCAAAACATCGAATGCAGAAGGAGCTGGGGAAGGTAGAGATTAATGTGGGAAAACTTTATGAAGAAGACAAAATTTGAATTGAATGTTGAAAAATAATGAGTAAGAAAGGAAATGAGAATTTCTCTCAAGAACAAAACAGTATAAGTAAAGGTGTGGCAGGACGAGGAAAGTGATGTGTGTGTGACATGAAGGAGCATGGCAGAAGACTCCTGCTGGGGAATAGTGGGGGATGTTGGTAAGGTGGCAAAGGCAGTAGAGTGGAGTGAGTATTACTGGAGCATCTTGAATGCCGGGCAGTTTTTAGATTCTGTGCTTAAAGAGTTGTAGCTCTTGAAGTGACATAATTAGAGCATAACCTGTGAATTATTAATTCTGTAGGTTGGATTTAACTAGTGGTGAAACTAGGCAGTAAAGCAAATTAGAAAGTTCCAGTAGTAAGGGTGTGATGTTATGAAATACTGTCCCCACAGTGCTAATGGATAAGAGGCCAAAATATGAGATACTGCAAAGGAAAGATAGAAGAAGGATGAAAGAAAAACATAAAGCTTCAAGCTTTTGCTGATTGCATTGATTAAATTGGAGAAGTGGGAGAATTGGTTTGGTGCAGAAGGTGATGACCTCAGTTTTAGACTTCTGAGGTCCGAGTAGTGATGAACCACCCTCAAGCCAGTGGATCTGGCATGGGAGGCAGAAAAAAAAAGAAAGCAAAACCTCTAAGGGATGGCAGGTCTAGTAAAGTGGAGGTACTTTACTTTTTGGCTGCATCAAAGGTTGATTTGTTGGTTAAATTATTTTCCTCCTAAGCATATTTAAAGTTGAAGAAAAAAAAAAAAATAAAAAAAAAAATAAAGTTGAAGAAAAATAAACAGTTTGAAAGGGTAAATAAAGTTTCTGTCAATTGAAGGTTATGTAAGAAAGTTCTCTGTAGAATTGAGCAGGATTAGTGCGTTTGAAAGTGGCTAACTTGCCTCTCTTACCTGAGAATTTAGAAGTGATGGAAGTGAAGTCATTTGCCAAGACGAGAGGTTGGGATTGCCATCTTGTCTGAGGCAAGGTGATTTTCTTCTTGAGTGGAATTACATTGCTGGTTAATGGCATAGTAAAAACAGACTCTTTGCTTTCCAAATGAACAGATATTGAGCATCTGCTATTTTCTAAGCTTTATGTTGGATATTTGAGCCCTTTGTAAAGCAAATCAACCCACTACCCTTCTTAATACTCTTGTACCTATTTAATTTAATACTGATATTAAATTGTATGTTATAGCTCCAGATTTTTATGATGGCAAATACTTGACTTGGAATTCACAATTGTGTTAGATACATATTTCTCTGCCTTTTGTCAGTGACTTTTTCCTTAAATAATCTTTTCTATTCTGTAGACGACTTTAGAAAGCAGCATAGGATAGTGTGTGAAGTCAGCAGAGTGCTCTACTCAACCATAAATACATAGTAATGTTTCTCGTATTCACAAATAGATTGTTTTTGCTCTGGATCATTTAGGTGTGATAATGTTAATACATTATGGCAGTGACTTTAAATCACTTTGTTTTTCTTTATAGTGATGGTATCATTAGAGTGTTTACAGAATCAGAGGATCGGACAGCAAGTGCTGAGGAAATCAAGGCTTTTGAAAAAGAACTCTCTCAGGCAACCATTGATTCCAAAACTGGTGATTTAGGGGACATTAATGCTGAGCAGCTTCCTGGGAGGGAACATCTAAATGAACCTGGTAAATATTTCAGTGTATATAGTAGTAAAAAAAATGCTACCATGTTTACCTTTGGGAATAATAAGAATGATGAGATTATATGATAAGAAAGAAATGTTTGTTTTGCTAGTCATTAAGTGTTATTCTCATTGCTAGATAGGGATTTTTTAGAACTTTTACTATTACACTTAACCACTATGAGAAACCATATTCTTGCTTCTTTTCGTTTCACAGACTTTGAGTTGAACTCTGTAAACAAGAATCTTTGTTTTTGTTTTAAATATGTCTCATAATACTTAGCTCAAATATAATAGGTACACAAAAGTCACTCATTTAATACCTTTTGGTTGACTGGATTCCTTGAGACAGGTTGTATAGACTTAAAATTTAAAAAAGAAAATGGGTTCAAAGAAAGCAATATCTCCTTAATGAGTTGGGTCAGAAGACAGTAGTTATTCCAGATGGAATCTTGTATTTGATATATCCCTGATCCATTATAACAGTGGTTCTTAGAACTTCGTCCATGGACCCCTGAGAATTCTGAGATTGCTTCAGCATGTCCATAAGATCCAACTAATTTAATAATATTAAGCTGTTATTAGACTTTTCCGCTATGTTAACATGGTCTATGTTAACTTATGGTCCAAAAGCACTGCTGGGTAAAAAAAACAGCAACACAGGCTTCTTAGTACACAAATCAAGGCAGTGATACCAGACTGTTCTGGTAGTTACTATGCTCTTCACTGGCATGCAGTTGTAAAAAGAAAAAAATGAAAAGCCATTTGCCCATAAAAATGCCCTTGAGGAAGCATTAACAATTAATTTACTACATCTCGAGCCTTAGTACGTCTGTTTTAATACTCTGCTTCACAAAATGTAAAGTACACATAAAGTACTCATGAGTACTCCTCTGATTCTGTGTCTCAGGGATAAATACAAATATTCTTTTGTGTTGGGGGCTGAACTTTTCATGGAGTGCCATATTTATTCATAGAACAACTAACTATAGTTATTCAAGCTTGGATTTGGGGAAGATATTTTTTTGAAAATTAGCAAAATGACCATGTCACATTTAGAAAAACAGCTGAGGGGCACCTGGGTGGTTCAGTCAGTTAAGCATCTGACTTTGACTCAGGTCATGATCTCACAGTTCGTGGGTTCGAGCCCCATGTTGGGTTCTGTGCTGACAGCTCAGAGCCTGGAGCCTGCTTCCGATTCTGAGTCTCCCTCTCTCTCTGACCCTCCTGTGCTCACGCTGTCTGTCTCTCTCTCTCAGAAATAAATGAAACATTAAAAAAAAAAAGATTGAAAAGCAACTGACAGGATTTATTGCCAAAGATGAAATTCAAAACTCAAATGAATATTTAAATTGTGGAAAATTTGTATTTACTCCCAGGAGCTTGTGAGATAGACCAGTGCATTTTAGTGTTTAACAGAGCGTGAAAAATGCATTGATGGTTGCAGATTCTAAATTGTAACCTTAAAAGACCTATTCTAAAAGAATATTTGTAGAATATTCACATTTTTCTAAAAAAGCTGTTCAACTAGTCTTTTTCAACTATGTTATCTGTGTGAGGCTAGATTTTCTTTATATACTTCAAACAGAACAACAGATTATAACAGATTGAATGCAGATGCAGGTGTGATAATCCAGCTGTCTTCTATTAAGAGAGACAATAAAAGAGATTTATAAATACAAAACAATATCAATCTTCTCAGTAAGTTTCTAAAGCTATTCTTAATTTTCATATTATTTATTCAATATGTAATAGATCTATTATTGTTTTCCTTTAAGTGAATGTATTTTTTACTCTATTTTCAATTTCAAACCCAATAAATCAATTGATAAAACCCACATTTAAAAAAGTTCCTTGGGCTTCAGAGTGACTTTTATGACTGTTATAAAGAGATCTTAAAATCAAAAGTTTGAGGGGCACCTGGGTGGCTCAGTCGGTTAAGCATCTGACTTAAGCTCAGGTCATGATCTTGCAGTTCATGAGTTCGAGCCCCACGTTGGGCTCTGTGCTGACAGCTCAGAGCCTGGAGCCTGCTTCAGATTCTGTGCCTCTCTCTCTCTCTCTCTGCCCCTCCCCTGCCCTCACCCTGTCTCTCAAAAAATAAATAAATGTCAAAAGAAATCAAAAGTTTGAGAACTAATGCATTATATTGTCATGTTTTTAATACTCTTACATTTCTTTGCAAAAAATTAGTCTTTTTGTCACTCTACACACAAACATTCAGTAAATATTTCCTGAGTGCCTAGTGTGTGCCAGGCATTGTTATAAGCTTTGGGGAATATAGCAAATACAAAAGGTACGAATATTTCTGTTCTTACAAATTTATATTCTATAGGAGACAGATAGTTAAAAAGTAATTAATATATAAGTATGTCAGTGATAAGTACTATGGGAAACATAACTCAGGAGTTGAGGTGTTTTGTAATTTTAAATATAATGGTTGGAAAATATATAATACTTGGGACAGCATTAGTTGCTATTACAGGTAAACTAAAACCTCAGTGACTTAATACAAGACTTTTTTTGTTGCGCAAAGTTCCTTTGATGACAGGGTATATTGAACATGTTTGGTGGGTTTTTTTGTTTGTTTTGGGGTTTTTTTTTTAATATTAGAGGAGTGTGCACACGAGCAGAAGAGAGGAGCAGAGGGAGAGAAAGAATCTTAAGCAGCTTCTACACTCAGTGTGAAATCTGACGCAGGATTCTATCCCAAACCTGGGATCATGATCTGAGCTGAAATCAAGAATTGGTTACTCAGCCAACAAAGCCACCCACGCACCCCATGTTGAGCTTGTTTGTAGAGCAGTTTTGCTCTTTGTGGTCATTTAGGAACCCAGGCTGATAGAAACCACCATCTTCAACTTGTAGCTTACAAGGTCCTCTTGGGTAGAGATATTCAACCATCAGACAAGATAAAAGAGAAGGTTAGAGGAAGATTGACTAGGCCTAGAACTGGCACATATCACACCCATTCAGATTCCACAGATCTTTTCTCAGTAAGTCGCATCTAGAGATTGCACCTTGCTAAGGCCACAGCTATAGCTTTGCCCTATGGAGCAAAATTGTGAATCTCCGGAGGACACCTGCCTATTTCTGTCACTGTAGGCTTTGCTGAGACTGTGATGTTCAAATAAAGTCTTTTAGGAGGCAAGGGAGTAAATCTTGCCAACATCTGTGCAAAGAGTGCCATTGGCACAATTAACAGCCAACGTAAAGACTCCATGGCTAAAGTCTGGAGATGGATTGAGGGGAGAAGCGCAAAGTGAAGACAGAAGGGATGATATATTTGGCCTTGTACACTACTCCAAGGACTTAGGCATTGACCAAGAGAGATGGGAGGTCATGGGAGGGTCTCCAACAGAGGAGTGTCAGGAACACTTTAACCTTTGAGAGAATTTTTAAGGTTGCTGCAATGAATATAGACTGTACGGAGTTCCAGGGCAGGAGTAGGAGGCCATCGAATCAGTCCAACTGAGAAACAAAGGTGGCTTGTAGCATTGGGTAGCAATGGAGATGGTATGAAGAGATAATTTTTTAGACCTTGTTTAAAGATGGAACTGATAGAATTTGCTAAAGGTTTGCCCATGGGATTCAGAGAAAGGAATCAGACTCTTCTATACTTTTTGTCCTGAGCACCTGGTAAAATAGAGAGTCGTAGATTAAAATGAAAGTGTTGTTAGAAGATAGTAATAAAACTTGTTTTATTTTTAGTGGGCCTTTTAGTGGGCCAGCTACTTTCTAGTAGAAATATACCTTTTTTTCTTTCTTCTATTTAACAAAGGTTCCTTTTAACCATTATTGTCTTTTGGGCCACTTTCCAGCAGAGTAAACATTTTTTTATGTTTATTTTATATTCGAGAGTGTGCGCACAAGTGGGGGAGGGGCAGAGAGAAAGGAAGAGAGAGTCCCAAGCAGGCTCTGTGCTCTCAGTGCAGAGCTGGATGTGGAGCTCAAAAACGAACCATGAGATCTTGACCTAAGGAGCAAAACCGAGTCTCAGATGCTTAACCAATGGAGCTTTTTAATAAAATTTCCTATTAAACAAAATACATATTCTCTTTTACGTATAAATTTTAAAGTTAAGAATTTTTAATCTATGTCTTTCATTTTTACTATGCTTTTCTACTTTTGATTCTAAGGTACAAGAGAAGGACAGACTCGTCTAATCAAAGATGGGGAGAAAGTTGAAGCCTATCAGTGGAGTGTTAGTGAAAGGAGGTGGATAAAAATTGGTGATGTTGTTGGCTCATCTGGTGCTAATCAGCAAACATCTGGAAAAGTTTTATATGAAGGAAAAGTATGTCAGTTTCTACTTACAAATTACCATTATCTTAAAGCATTAGACAAAGGTTTTCTTTTCCCTTTTCCCCCCACTCATAGAATTTTCTTTGGTGTTTTGACATTTAAAAATACATTTCTTGGGAAGCATTCTCTCTTTTCCCTGCTTTGAAATTGACTTGTAACATGTCTTTTACCATATTTGATAGATTAGACACTATTTTGGTACTTACTATGTGTAAACTGTTCCCAACTCTTGGATTAGGAGCTTCTGTACCACCTTCCAGTCAATGCTTTCTGCCTCGCTATATTTAACTTGGCAGACATGAGGGCCCCTGTGTGGCAGTGCTTATAATGCCAGCATGTTTTGCTGAGTGAGGCATGATAACAGCTAATACTTCTGGCCTTAAGATCAACCAATTGTAAACCCTCCTTTGGCCTTAGAATTTATGTGCAGTTGTAATACATTCCCAGCCTCATTCCCAGTGAAATACTGCAGCACACGCAGATGGTTGTTATCAATCATTACATACCAAGTGGCAGATTTTAACATCACACTTTGGAGACAGTTTAAGGATTATAATTTTGTTATGAAATGCTTATATAAATATACTTGTTATAAATAAATATAATATTTATTATAAAATAAAGGACACATAACATCTGTGATATATATGCCATTAATCTGAACAGATAAGTTAGTAATCACTTATCTCCTTTTTGTGTTCCTATTGAAGGAATTTGATTATGTTTTCTCAATTGATGTCAATGAAGGTGGACCATCATATAAATTGCCATATAACGTCAGTGATGATCCTTGGTTAACTGCCTACAACTTCTTACAGAAGAATGATTTGAATCCCATGTTTTTGGATCAGGTGGCTAAATTTATTATTGATAACACGAAAGGTCAAACATTAGGACTTGGGAACACCAGTTTTTCAGATCCTTTTACAGGTAAGTTTACAGTTTATATTAAGTCTTCTATATTTAATTCATTGGTTGATTTTTTAAATGTATTTAAACATCTGTTATAAGCTTTTTAAATAAAAACAAAGATGTAAGATCTATAGCAGGTTTTTACTTTAAATCATATTTTAAATCTCAAATTATACAGTAATTCTGTGTTTATAGAAACAGTTGTATATTGCTCACTTTGAAGAATACAGCCACAGTGTATGTAACTAAGTAAAATTATGAAACTTCAGTCATTTGAAATGAAAATAAACCTAGAAGTTCCCTTATATAGTGACTCTTTTTAAAAATACATTTTTGGTGGGGCGCCTGGGTGGCTTAGTTGGTTAAGCATCCGACTTTCGCTTAGGTCATGATCTCGCGGTTCGTGGGTTCGAGCCCTGCGTCGGGCTCTGTGCTGGCTGCCAGCTCAGAGCCTGGAGCCTGTTTCAGAGTCTGTGACTCCCTCTCTCTCTGACCCTCCCCTGCTTACGCTGTCTCTCTCTCTCTCTCTCTCCTAGAAATAAATAAAAACATTAAAAAAAATATATGTTTTTGGTGAACCTTAGTAAATAGAAATTTTTTTTTCACACAATGCTAAATTGGTTAGTTGGGCATTAAATCTAGGACTGAACTATGGGTAGTTTTTTGTTTTGCGGGTTTTTTTAAATGTTTATTTATTATTGTTTATTTATTTTTGAGAGGGAGAGATAGAGCATGATCAGCAGAGGGGCAGAGAGAGAGGGAGACACAGAATCTGAAGCAGGCTCCAGGCTCTGAGCCATCAGCACAGCCGAACGTGGGGCTTTAACCCATGAACTGTAAGATCATGACCTGAGCTGTGGTTGGACGCTTAACCAACTGAGCCAACCAGGCACCCCTATTTATTTATTTATTTATTTTTGAAAGATAGAGTAAGTGGGGTAGGAACAGACAGAGGGAGAGAGAGACAGAGAATCCCAAGCAGGCTCCATGCTGTCAGCTCAGAGCCTGACATGGGGCTCGAACTCACAAGCCATGAGAACTTGACCTGAGCTGAAATCAAAGTCAGTCACTTAACTGACTGAGCCACCCAGGCACCGCTGAACTGTAGGTAGATTTAGTTTACATGTGATTTGTATTCCATGTGTTGATTTTAAGTCGGTTGTTTATAACATAGTATGCAGTACCTAAAATGTTATAAATGGTATGAGGTTCTCAGACCAGTCTGTAAATTATATCCTAGTAGTATTAGTCTGAGTCCTGATTCATAGGAAATGGATCATAATACTAATTGTATTCACCTTAGTTTTGGGTCCTGGGAACTGAGGCCATGGTATAGGAGGCAATAAAATGCTTCCTTTTTTCTTAGGAACAAGGGCAAGCTCTAAATAAAATTTTGAAATTATCACGTTATTGCTAATGTTTTTGTCTTGTCATTTTTCAAGTGCTAGTGCTCCTACTTGTTTTACAAGGATTCCATGTCGCTTCCTGCCCTAAGATCTTACGTAGATCTTTTTTTTCTTCTTCTTTCACATACTTCATGCTCCTAAACTGTCTCCTCTCCCTCTTGTTCTTTTGCCCATTCACATAATAAAGCTAATATCACCTGCATATTGACTTAAACAGAATTATCAGACTGATTTGCTACTGAATCTAAATGATGTAACCCCTCCCAGTAGTTGCACTTGACAGGAAAAAAATACTGTGTTTATTATCTGGGTATTCTGTTGGTGGGATTTCAGACTGGAGTACGAAAGAGTAAACACATAATTATAGTGCTGTGTAAGCTACTTTTTGGAGCAGAAGGCAGGAATTATAGCAGCTGGCTCCATTTGGAAATGTTAACAGCTCTGGCTCTTTTCGCTCTTCTGAAACTAACTTTATAAGCATCTTTTTATATATATTACATGTATCTTTTTGTAGATGCCTCTGATTAGTTCCCTAGAGATCCTAACAAAACATACACACACACACACACACACACACACACACACACACACACACACCCCACATTTGTAAAAGTGTAAGTGGAAATCTCTTTCCTTTGTCTCATTCTTCACCTTTGTAATTCTCTTCTCCAGGAGGTTTGTAAGCTTCTTGTTCCCTGCTGGATCCCCAGAACTGAGTGCACTGTTTGACACAGGAGTTAATGAACTCAGGGGTTCTCTAAAAGATTCCCGTTTGATGCCTGTGGTTCTGATAGCAACAGGAGCAGCGGGAATTCTATCTAGTGAATTTGTACAGGAACAGGAACTGATTATATGTGTATATTATTTAGGTTGGAGACCACGTGTAATTTCTCCTTGTATGTTTGAATTTTTAGTGATTTTAATATTTAAGTGCAGAGGCTAAGACATAATACAGTAATAAAGACAAAACTTGGAGAATCACTGAAATTTTAATTTCCTAGTAGTCTTTTCCTACCGTAAGACGTCTGACTAATTTCTATTATTCTGTCTTGTAACAGCTTTGCGCTTTTGTTTTTTCTCCAAGCTTAGGGTCCTGTAATGTAAGCACTGTGCCGTTTATGAGACTCAAAATTCTGGCATACTTCAGCTTTTCCTTTGTGTGCATGCACAGGTGGTGGGCGATACGTTCCAGGGTCTTCATCAGGATCCGCTAACACGCTGCCTGCAGCAGATCCTTTTACAGGTGGGATACAGTTTCAATAAATACATCTTTTTTCACTTCCTGTGTAGCATTTTGCATTGTATGGCGTTACATTTTGGAGACATCCAATAATTAATAATTCCCTTATCTCTATTTCTAATTTTGATGGATCTCCTTTTCTTAACTTCTAATTTTTACTTTTTCCTGGAGTATTTTGTAGTTTTCTTCATGACTTTTAAATAGCATATTATTAGAACTCATCATTTCTCCAGTGGTCCTTCCTGCAAGGAGAGCAAGAGTCAGTGAGGGCATAGGTTTTAGAGTCAGATACACCTTGGTTCAAAATCTGGCTCTACCACTTACTTGCTATGAGAAGTTGGCAAGTTGCTTAACCTGTCTGAGCCTATTTTTTTTATCTGTGAAATTAGATAATAGGGGGAACCCACCAACCAAGACACAGCATGAGTGCTATTACTGGCGAGATCCTACCGATCACAAGCAAAGAAGGAGCCATGTGAGTCCCTGATATTGGATGGAGCGGTGCAGTCAAGAAGTCTGTCTGAGCATATTTGCCTTAGCAAATGAAGGAGACAGTCCACCCAGCTACCCAGGATTAGTCTTCTAATCTATGTTATTAATGGCCTTCGTGAAGCCCTGGAAGTGTTGGTGTATCTCTTCACAGTGACTTTATTTACCAAGGTATGCATGCCTCAGCATCAACACTACTGGGAAAAAAATTGCCAAACTTGGACTTAAGTGCAGCTGAAGAAGTCTCTGTTTGCAGAACAGCTTTTGATATATTTCATGAAGCTGTGGTTGGATCTTCAGCCAGAATTCCTGGACAATAGACCAAATTTGGGAAGAGATCCTTGGCATTTATGGTATCCATTGGCCTTGCCAAGATACAGTCTTGTCTAAACCATAAATTGGAGCAACACACAACCTTTGGTCACTATCATGAATTTGTGAATTTCTCAGTGAGCTCCTTCTCTCCTGTGAATGAATTGGTGGCCCAGTTGCACGTAGCTGCACGCTGTGCATTGATAACCAGTATACTGCACTAACCACCTATCAAGATCAAGCTGAATGTTGTGATGGCACAGTGACTGTTAAGGAAATCTTTGATGACATAATGCAATTTGAAAAGGTAGTAAGGATCTGAAGAGTAGATAAGATGATGACTTATTCAGATGTAGTGATACCTTGAAACTTAGAACATCCTAGTTCCTGGATCTCATTAGCAGCTTTTTCTTGGAACAGAAAGAACATACCAAGCTGTGAACAATACCAACAAAATCAAGAGAATTCCTGGGGCCATCATAGCTGAAGTATGTCTCACTGTTGCATAATGTCAGTAACTCAGAAGATGCAGTGATTATGGAGATATGCAAGAGAGCATACTAAACATCCAAGAAAATTGTGGACTTAGGATAACTGAACCACACTATTGTAAAAAATAGATAACCATATTGAGATGTTAGGGAAATGAAACGGTATAGTACATGTAAAGTGTTTAGCAGAGAAATGAAACGGTAAGGTACATGTAAAGAGTTTAGCAGAATGCCTGGACTGTATTTAAAACCTCAGTACATTTTAGTATATATTCCCCTAATTTTACCAGTAGCACTGGGGCCAAGACTTTTCCCCATCTATTTTATGACTTAAGGTCAGTCTGAATTCTATTTTTTTCCCCTTATTTATGTGGTTCCCAAACTTCTAATGTCAATTAGAATCATCTGGGATGCTTGTTTAAATTATCATAATGTCTTTCACACAGAAATATTCTGATATACTAGATTGGTGAGAAAGTTAAAAATACTCATGCCCTGATCCCTCACCCATGGATTCTGATTAAATGTTCTTTGCCGTGATTCGCTATTAGGTAATTTTGAAAGCTCCCTGTCAGTTTCTAAAGCGAAGACAGTTTGGAGAACCACTAGGCTGTTGTGAGAGGGCCCTGAAAATGTACATACTAAGTAGGTGGCTCCTTCAGGTGGTTGGAGAACCACATTTAGAAAGGTATAGGATTGGGACACCTGGGTGGCTCAGTCAGTTAAGCATCTAACTCTTAATTTCGGCTCAGATCATAATCTCAGGGTCGTGAGATTGAGCCCTGTATTGAGCTGAGTGTGGGGTCTGCTTGAGATTCTCTCTCTCTCCCTCTACCCTCACCCCCTACTCGCACACTCTTTCTCTAAAAATAAATAAATAAATAAATAAAAGTGTAGATTTACTTTGCCTCATAATTAATACCTTGGGCAAGTATTTAGCCTTCTTGTAAAATATTGTTAATAATAATAGTATCTAATTAATACTTAAATGAGTATATAAATGTAAGACGCTTAGCATGCTAGCTAGCATATTAGCAAAAACTCAAAGCCTCTTATTCTGTGTTCTTCATTATTTTAATTAATCTATTTACATCTGCAGTTTTTGTTTTTGATTTTTTGTTTTGTTTGCCTGTTTGTATGTGTTACACCCATTATACCAACTCTTAGATATTAAATTCAGAGGGTCTAGAACAGTAGCTCATCTTTCTTCTTCCCATAAAGGCTGATCCAGGACTCTGAACATCTCCACATCCTGCTGGTTCTTTCTCTACACTTGTTTCTCATGTTCCTTTCTTTCCATTTGCAATGAGACATCCACAAGTAGGATCTCAGATGTGAGACAGAGCTATTTTCACAGCATCCCTAAATCTTACCTAGCCTGTTTTTTGCTTATGTGCTAGTTAATCTTCTCTCTCTGTTTCAGTAGAATAGTGTTCACATTTTTTTTTCTTGTTTTTGATTTTTTAAGATTTTCTTTTTAAGTAATCTCTACACCCAATGTGGGGCTCAGACTTACAACCCCAAGATTAAGAGTTGCATGCTCCACCAACTGAGCCAGCCAGGTGTCCCATGTTCACATCTCATTACGGAAATTTTTAATTTCTTCAATCCACTCATGATTTTTAAATTCATTAGCTTCTGTAATTATAATGTATAAGGCATCTAACCTTTACTTTGTAACTTGAGAATTTTAAGTCTTAACATTTATTGGCACCAGCTATATGCCAGCTAACTGTTGTAAACATTTTTCTGGAGGCGCCTGGGTGGCTTAGTGGGTTGAGCATCCAACATCAGCTCAGGTCATGATCTCATGGTTGGTGGGTTCGAGCCCCGCATTGGGCTCTGTGCTGATAGCTCAGAGCCTGAGGCTTGTTTTTGGATTCTGTCTCCTTGTCTCTCTGCCCCTCCCCCACTCACACTCTGTCTCAAAAATAAATATTTTTAAAAAATCAAACATTTTTCTGTATTAAGTTTATAGCCCATTTGTTATGTATATAAAGATGCCATTCCGGAGTGCCTGGGTGGCTCAGTTGGTTAAGCATTGGACTTGGATCAAGTCCTGATCTTGCAGTTCATGAGTTCAAGCCCTACATTGGGCTCTGTGCTGATGGCACAGAGCCTGGAGCCTGCTTCGGATTTTGTGTCTCCCTCTCTGCCCCCTCCCCACTTTCAGTCTCTCTCTCTCTCAAAAAATAAACGTTTAAAAAAAATTTTTTTTTAAAAGATGCCATTCTGAAGTGTAACTCCTAATGAAAATAAGTTACTGTGTGTAGAGAGGAGCATTTTGAACTTTATAATTTGCAGTTACCTTTGCTTACTAGATGTATTATTGCATTTTAGGCAGTGGTCGTTATGTGCCAGGGTCTGCCAGTATGGGAACTACTGTGACTGGAGCGGATCCATTTACAGGTACACACTTTTCATTTCCTTTTCTTCTTCCTTTTTGTTGCTAGAGGACTTTTCAGATAGCAGATCAGGACCAAACTTCTTGACCTGGCTTTTGGAGTGTTCTCGGAATTGTGTCATAGTGCACATTTAATTCATGTAGGAAGCTTCAAAAAAGTACTTCAACCCCATCCCCAGAGATGCTCACTTGGTCTGTTACTGCTGTGTGTTGGGGCCTTGGCAAGGGTAATTTTTATAATCTTATGATTCTAATGTATGGCCAGGATTGAAAACTGCTATTCTACTGTCATAGGTCAGGTTTTCTCACTACCCATATAAAAACTGAGTTTATTTCTATCTCTCCTTTGTTCTTAATTTATTGAGAATTTTACTTACCATGCTACGCATTATTCTGTTTAAGAGGACTCACAAAACAAATTTGCTTTTGTGAATTAGGTCTATGCTATTTGGCCTTCTCCTGAGCAATTAATTTTTCTTTTTATTCTTCGTGTCTAGCCCAGAGTCTGACATATCTTACTTGTTTATCATTGTTGAATATAGGCAGACATGTTTTCCTCTGTAATGGCTGCTAGTAAAATGCAGAACTAATTTGTAAACCTCTTGCAAGTTTGACAACTCTCTTTGACATATATTTTCCCCTACTTGTTATTTTCTACAAGAGAATAATATATGTATGACATATATGTTCTCCACTATAATTAAATGTATACTTAGAAACCTGGCACTGTACTTAAGAACTAACTTGGTATATGATTTTTGTAAACTGTTTTTTCATTGCAAAAGTAACATTGGCTGGTAATATTGAAGTAGATCATAGTGAACGAGAATGCTTCAATTCAGATTTTAATACTGTGAGCCAGTTGCTCTGTTTCTGTGCCACTATTTTTCTCATTTGTAAAGCTGAAGTAAATCTACCTCTTGGAGTTAAGAGCTTAAAATTACAAAATGTATGTAAATCACTTTATACAGAACAAATGCTTAGTAATTGCTAGCCGTACATGTTGCATTATAAAAGAGTCTAAAGTTAAGAGTGCTAGGGTGCCTGGGAGGCTCGGTCAGTTAAGCATCTGACTCTTGATTTTGGCTCAGGTCATGATCTAATGATTTGTAAGTTAGAGCCCTGTGTTGGACTCTGTGCTGAGAGTGTGGAGCCTGGTTGGGATATTCTCTCTCTGTCTCTCTCTGCCCCTCCCGCACTTGCTTTTTCTCTCTCTCTCAAAATAAATAAGCTTAAAAAAAGAAGAAAAATTAAAACATACAAAGTGTGGGCACTTGGAGGCTCAGTCTGTTGGATATCCAACTTCAGCTCAGGTCATGATCTGTTCAAACCATGTGTGGGGCTCTGTGCTGACAGCTCAGAGCCTGGAGCCTGCTTCAGATTCTGTGTCTCCCTCTCTGCCCCTCCCCTGTTCATGCCTTCTCTCTCTCTCTCTCTCTCAAATAAATAAACATTAAAAATAAATTTAAAATCAATTAATTAAATTAAAAAAAGTATACAAAGTTAACAGTGCTTCCTGCCATTTTGCAGAAGTTAGCAGTTTTTCACAATAGGGTGTAATACTGGATCTTTGTATACTTAGTCCAATCGCTTGTCGTCTCTTACTTAGACAGATGGAAGAACATCCTCCAAATTGGTCTCTCCATGGTCCATACTACAGCCAGTGATCTTTTCACAGTCCCACTTTGTACTCCTCCCTTGACTGAAACCCCTTAATGGTTTCCTATGAATTATTTTTTTCTTGCCCTGCATCACATTCCTCTCTGCCTTGTTTCTGCCTAGCCGACCTAGTCTGTGTCCACTTCTTGAGCATCCCATGCTGTTTTCTACCTCAGGCGTTTTGTACTTGCGGTTCTCTTTTGGAATACTTGAGCCTTTTGCTTTGTTATTTAGACCACAAATTATTGTTTGTTTTTTTCCTCCCTTTTTAAATTTAATGTTGTAACGTAACATTACAAGTTGAAGTAAACTTCCTAGACACTCACATGTGCCCCTTGCTGGATCACCTGCTCTATCATAAGCTTAAGATTTGAAATGCAGGTAAGATATAAAGTAGGTTTGGGGCTCCTTGGTGACTCAGTCGGTTAAGCATCTGACTTCGGCTCAGGTCATGATCTCACGGTTCGTGGGTTCGAGCCCCGCGTCGGGCTCTGTGCTGACAGCTAGCTCAGAGCCTGGAGCCTGTCTTCGGATTCTGTGTCTCCCTCTCTCTCTCTGACCCTCCCCTGCTCACGCTGTCTCTCTCTCTCTCTTTCTCTCTCTCTCAGATATTAAAAAAAAAAATTAAACATTTAAAAAAAGATACAAATTAAGTTTAAATTATGCTTAAGTTGAAGTAGCTTTAGTCACTGCATATTTTTTTTAATTTTAAAGTTTTTATTTCTGAGAGAAAGACAGTGTGAGCAGGGGAGGGTCAGAGAGAGAGACACAGAATCCGAAGCAGGCTCCAGGCTCTGAGCTGTCAGCACAGACCCCAACGTGGGGCTAGAACCCACAAACCGTGAGATGATGACCTGAGCTGATGTCAGATACTTAACCAGCTGATCCACCCAGCCGCCCCTAGTCACTGCATATTGTGCTAAATTTTCATCCTGTGCCAGTTGTTTGTCAGAAGCAGCATTTTGGTTACTCTAATAGGGACTTAGGAAGTAACAATGTATAGACTAAGGATCTTGCCCTTTGAGAACTTACATCTAGGAGGGATTTTATTCAGATGATGGACATCATATGGTATTAGTCTTTCGATGACTGACTTACTTCACTTAGCATAATATTCTCAAGCTCCGTCTATGTTGTTACAAGTGGCAAGGTTTCATTTTTTATGGCTGAGTAATATTCCATTATATGTGTGTGTGTGTATATATATATATATATATACGCACACACACCACATCTTCCGTCTGATTTCACTCACATGTGGAATTTAAGAAACAAATGAGCAAAGGTAAGAAAAGAGAGAGGCAAATCAAGAAACAGACTCATAACTATAGAGAGCAAACTGATGGGTTACCAGAATGGAGGTTGTTGTGGGGGGCAGTTAATAGGTGATGAGGATTAAGGGGTGCATTTGTGGTGATGACCACGAATGTTGTATGGAAGTGTTGAATCCCTATATTTTACACCTGAAATTAATATTATAGTCTATGTTGACTAACTAGAATTTGAATAAAAACTTTAAAATAAATAAAATTTTGGAGAAGATGACAATGCCTGCTACATCATTTGGAATCAGCTATAAAAGACATGGGAAGAAAGAGATCCATATGCCTTAACATGGGACTGGAAAATTTTATAACTGTTATGTATTCATTGATCTTTTAAAAATGTGTAATTTAGATTGGATCGTAAAAGTATCAGAGGGGCACCTGGATGGCTCGGTTGGTTAAGAGTCTGCCAGGGTCATAGGATCGAGCACCATGTAGGGCTCCACGCTGAGTATGGTGCTTGCTTGAGATTCTCTCTTTCTACCCCTCTGCCTCTTCTTTGCTTGTACATGCTTTCTCTGTCTCTCTCTCTCTCTCTTAAAAAAATTTTTAAAAATAAAACGTAATTTAAATTAAATTTAAAAAAATTCTTTTAAAGTATGAGAGATGTAGAGAATATGAAATGTAGAGGCTTTGTTTTACATTTAAGCTCCCATTCCAAAAACTGAAATTTATTATATCAACAGATATAAACAGTATATAAAGGGGCACCTGGGTGGCTTAGTTGGTTAAGCGTCCGACTTTCGCTTAGGTCATGATCTCACGGTTCATGGGTTCGAGCCCCGCATCGGGCTCTGTGCTGACTGCCAGCTCAGAGCCTGGAGCCTGTTTCAGAGTCTGTCACTCCCTCTCTCTCTGACCCTCCCCTGCTCATGCTGTCTCTCTCTCTCTCCTAGAAATAAATAAAATATTAAAAAAAAAAGTGTATAAAATCTTATGATTTTTCTTTCTTTTTTCTGAGATGCTTGTTTTAGTGCATGTACTGAGTAGTTATAAATCTCAATAATTGTGAGAACAAAGTCCTACAGTTAAAAGATCTAAGTTTTCATTATTTTTTATGATTTTCATCATTTGTTCTGTATTTAGGGAATAGTGCCTACCGATCAGCTGCATCTAAGACGGTGAATATTTATTTCCCTAAAAAAGAGGCTGTCACTTTTGACCAGGCAAACCCTACACAAATATTGGGTAAGTGCATTTTTAATTAAAAAGTTTTTTCACATATCCGTAGACTTCTCAGTAGTACGGTCCAGGCTGTTTCTTCTCACATGAGCCAGGAACTGGGTGCTTACGTGACAGAGACTTCTCTCATTACACAACTGTGTCTACTACAAATACACAGACTGGTAACGGACCCTTAATATTTGCAAGATGCCTTGTACATATAAGGTTAACGCTTTATGACGTTTTTAATGATAAAAAAACTAAAGGGGAAATATCAGTCCCATCCCCTAAGCTCTTAATATTTTCAGGGGAAAAAAATAATGAAAATGAATGAGTAAAGCATTTAAAAATAAAGATTTTGCCTTTAAAAAATTAGTGGCCCTTAGAAATCATAATAAAAGGCTCTTCAAATTGCCCATTAAGAATCAAACTGTCAGCTGACTTTGATCGCTTTTTCTGTTAACTCATTTCTCTCAAAACAACAGGTGTTTTTTGTACTAAATACTACTCTTTGCCGCTACTACCTCATGAGAATTAATTGAGTTAAGGTAACATACACACCTCAGTATAAGACTTGGATTTTTTGGTCAGGATTAACATACATACTATCTGTATAAAAATCATAAGTACTTTCTTAATTGTTTTGAACAATAAACATTTTCTTGCTTTTACATCCCTTAAATAAACTTTGTTTTCAATATTCTGTTAGTGTTAACAATTTTAATGCCAAAGGAAAGTGAAAGAGGTCCAAGTTTTCAGTTATGATTGATAAAAATTTGTAAATTTGGACAACTTAAACCTTTTGTGATGGGAATTTGAGCTTTTTTATTCTTTAAATGATTTTTGATGGGATGCCTGGCTGACTCCTGATCTCATGTCCACGAGTGCAACCCCCTTGTCAGGTATAGGGAAAAAAAAAAAAAAGATTTTTGAGGAAGCAGTGTTGGATAACTCAAAGTAGCATTAGTGATGACAAGGGTGCTGATATTGAAGATGCATGTAAAGGGTTTAAAAAAACTGTTTTACGGGCACCTGGGTGGCTCAGTCAGTTAAGCGTCTGACTTCGGCTCAGGTCATGATCTCACAGGTCGTGGATTTAAGCCCATCGTCAGGCTCTGTGCCAGTCAGTTAAGCGTCTGACTTCGACTCAGGTCATGATCTCACAGTTCGTGGGTTTAAGCCCATCGTCAGGCTCTGTGCTGACAGCTAGCTCAGAGCCTAGAGCCTGCTTCGGATTCTGTGTCTCCTCCTCTCTCTGCCTCTCCCCTGCTCACACTGTCTCACTATCTCAAAACTAAATAAATGTAAAAAAAAATTTTTTTTTAAAAATTGTTTCATGAAATGTGAATATGATGACAAAAGACAATATTTCCATTAAATATGTTTTTAAAGTAATATGTCAAATATGCATCTGGAACTAAGTCGGTAAATTAAATATTATAAGCAGACATTTAACTCTTCAGTTATTTCATTGACAATCAGAAATGACATAAGTTGGCTAAAAGTTGTTATAAATTTTTCTTTGAGAAAATAGAGGATTGACTTATAGTTGGTTATAATTATATTGCTTTGAAAACTAAAATGATTACAAGTATGATCTACTTTAAAACTCACTCGAAGCATGGGGCGCCTGGGTGGCTCAGTCGGTTAAGTGTCCGACCTCAGCTCAGGTCATGATCTCACAGTTCGTGGGTTTGAGCCCCACGTCGGGCTCTGTGCTGACAGCCAGCTCAGAGCCTGGACCCTGTCTTAGGATTCTGTGTCTCCTTCTCTCTCTGACCCTCCCCTGCTCATGCCGTCTCTCTCTCTCACTCAGAAATAAATAAAACATTTAAAAAAAATCACTCGAAGCAGAAAGCTTCGTAAGAACTTAGAAAATAATAGGTAAAATAAAAATCATCACAGTAACCTTTCATTTTACTATACTGGGCTTAACTTAAAAATACTCACCGGCCTTATCCTTATTTTATGGTCTTTGATAACTGCCATGAAAAGTCTTACCTCCGCATGGTATATGGTGGAATTCTCTTATTGAAAATTTTGGCATTTTTATATTATATCTGGCTAATTACAGTTAGAGAATTTTCAAAGTTTGGGTTTGGGTTCTAGGTAAACTGAAGGAACTTAATGGAACTGCACCTGAAGAGAAGAAGTTAACTGAGGATGATTTGATACTTCTTGAAAAGATACTGTCTCTAATATGTAATAATTCCTCAGAAAAACCCACAGCGCAGCAACTTCAGATTTTGTGGAAAGCCATTTACTGGCCTGAAGGTATGGAAACATTCTTGAAAACCTAATTAGAAAACAAAGTATGTCTTTCCATTTCTGTCAGTATTACTGGTGTTTCTAGATTGAGTAAAAGTTCTCCTGGGTACTTGTTATTCACGTTGTGAGAAACTTCACAAAAAGGACTCACCACACCCCTGAAATTCATAGTCTTGATATGGTCACATGTCTTACGAGAATCTGAAAGGAATGTAATGCACCATGACAAGTACTGTTTCATATACTATTTCAGAGCATTTGTGGATCCCTGGCAAGCCATCCAAGAGATGTTTTGTGACCTGTTAATCCCAGGCTACAAACATTTGCTGTAATTTTTTTTAACTCAATACCTTTTAAATTCCAAAAGTGTCCTATCCCTTATTATTTTTTCATGCTATTGATCAGAGAAGAAAAATAATTTGTCCCACAAAATATCCATACTGTGGATTTGGGAGGTCCCTTAATGTGTTCCACTGTCTCTTTGGTTCCTGCTAGACATAATTAAATTTTGGTTCAATAATTTTTTTTTTAGGTGAGTATCCTTTATAAATGATTCCATATGCTATTTTATATCACAGGGCACATAATTTCTGGATTCCTTACTTTTAGTGATGCTAAGATAATGGAGTGGAAACATTCAGATGGTGTCTGCCCATTGTTTTGAGTGTAAAGCTCTCTGCCAACCTGTAAGCATCCTATTAGCATTTGTCAACTGGAATTCTGTAAAAAAAAAAAAAAAACTTTCTTCTTCAACTCTTTGGTCTTTTAGGATTTTTTAAAGCAAGGTCTTCATCCCATTCATTACATAAGGATCTACTGAGTACTCCATGTGTGTCAGGCTATTTGATAACCCATTTAAATTAAAGTGTACATGAGCTCAGCAATAAATCCAGTCCCTATAAATATGAAAAATCAGTCAACACAAGTTTTAGAAACATATATATTTCATAAAGCGGGCACATGGCTTTTAGCATTTTCTGAAATGGTCAAGTGTTAATGAAATAAGATTCGTGAAATTGAGTCATAGTCATAGGAATTTTCTGGGGTTTTTGAAAACATTAATGAATTTTTCTTTTTAATAGATATTGTCTTTCCTGCACTTGACATTCTTCGGTTGTCAATTAAACATCCCAGCGTGAACGAGAACTTTTGCAACGAAAAGGAAGGGGCTCAGTTCAGCAGTCATCTTATCAATCTTCTGAACCCTAAAGGAAAGCCAGCAAACCAGCTGCTTGCTCTGAGGACTTTTTGCAATTGTTTTGTTGGCCAGGCAGGACAAAAGCTCATGATGTCCCAGAGGGAATCTCTAATGTCACATGCAATAGAACTGAAATCAGGGAGCAATAAGAACATTCATATTGCTCTGGCTACATTGACCCTGAACTATTCTGTTTGTTTTCATAAAGACCATAACATTGAAGGGAAAGCTCAATGCTTGTCAGTAATTAGCACAGTCTTGGAAGTTGTACAAGACCTAGAAGCCACTTTTAGACTCCTCGTGGCTCTTGGGACACTTATCAGTGATGATTTAAATGCTGTACAGTTAGCCAAGTCTTTAGGTGTTGATTCTCAAATAAAAAAATATGCCTCAGTATCAGAACCAGCTAAAGTAAGTGAATGCTGTAGACTTATCCTAAATTTACTGTAACAGTGCGGACGGGGACTGAGATTTTAAATTGATTAGTGTTTTTTCTCACATTTTACATGACTGATTACAAATGTTAAAAAAAAAAAAAGAATGCTGTGGATTAAGTAAAATTTCAGATCTTGTAAAGTAGTGGGGTGGGGGGGCGGTAAGAGGAGACAAAGAAGAAATAAAATTTTTGCACTGATGAACTGTGAGATTTTCCTGTGTGATGTGGGTAAAGTTTTCAGGACTATAGCAACAAATCAAGAATGAGGTATAGTCAACAACATAACTACTCCAGTGGCATAATGCACAAACCTTTGCTGCATAAAAGAAGAGCTTTTATTTATACAGTTTGCTCTTACTACTTATATGTCCCCAAACTGTTTTGCTTGTTGGTGGTTGTCTTGGATTTAATTTCTGCCCTACTCATTTTCATTGCTGATTCTTTCCGTAGCACCGATAAATTTGAAGGTCTTATTTTAGGATAAGTACTTTAGTATTTTCAAAAATTGTTATAAATTATTCTGGGTTATTATTCATTTAATAATTATTCTATTATTAAATGAAAATATGTAATTTCTTCATTTAAGTTACTTATAAATAGATATTATATTTGTTTGATGGCTTATTTTTATTTTCAGAGAGAGAGTTCAAGTGGGAGGAAGGGCAGAGAGATGAGACACAGAAGCCAAGGCAGGCGCCATGCTATCAGTGCAAACCCAACGCAGGGCTCAATCTCACAAACCACAAAATCATGACCTGAGCTGAAATCAAGAGTCAGACGCTTAACCTACTGAGCCACCCAGGTGCCCTGATGGCTCATCTTTAGATGAAGGGAAAGCAACCTACTAAGCTGTGTTAGGTTGTGTATCACTTCATACAGATGAGGCCCACAACAAATTAACCTCCAGGCTTATGCTTCACTTCCCTTTGTCCCTCCCTATTGTAGGTAACTTCAGTATTCATTCCAGTTTTGATATTAATTTATTTTTGTCATTTCCATTGTCTCAAAAGGAATTTGGAATGTGTTGAATTTTATCAAGCAGTTGTGCAAGCAAGAACCATGTTATTTGCAAGTCCAGCGCCTATCACGTGAAAGTCTCACTTTAGAGTTCTTAACATGCGCCAGGCACTGTGGTAACTACTTTGATATTTAATTCCCAAAACCCCTTAAATGGAGGGTGATGTCTCTGTTTTCAGAAGTAAAGGTAACAGGATGAATCATGATAGGAGAAAAAAAGAAAAGTGCTATACTTCCTGGAGGGGCATCTAAACATCCTAGCAACTAGCAGAAAGAAGGAACCTGTGCATTAATTACATAGTTTAATATGCCTAAAAGAACTTCCATTTCTTAAGAGAAGCATAAGTATTAAAGTAGGAAAGATCTCTTCACAAAAAAGACTGCCCAAAATTGTGAATAGCATTCTCAGTATGTATGGTATACAGAACCATCAATTTGCTGGCTTTATGATGAATTGCAGTCAAAGAACAGTCCTTCTCCAATAAGGGAGGAGAGGTTTCCAATCATCTAGATTAATTCAAGGAAAAACTTTTGGAATATCAAAAGAAAATGGGAAAAATGTAAATAGAAAAAATGTGTATTTTGCTGAGTATTAAGTTACAATTTTCTGATGTGTACCCAGACTTTAAAAAACCTCCCACTAGGAACCTGTGCTTTACTTTTTGTTGAGTTTGGATTTAGGTGATTAAGTCAAAGTTAAATGGCAGAGTTAAGAGTTTAATCAAGGTCAGCCTAATTCCATTACAATACACTGCTTTCTTGTTAACATATCCAGTCTAGCATGCAGTTGTAAGTACAATTTATCTACAATATTTTAAAATACTAGGTAGGATCTTTCAATGATGGGAGGAATTAAGAACATGAGTTGACTTCAAAATATAAAGGGTGGCAAATTGTAAACACTGTTTGCTTCTTATATTGTACAAGTCTTTTTACAACAACTTTTATAATATCAGTATTTTATGTTTACTGAAAAATTACAAAATACAGTTTAGCAAAAAAAAAAGATAATCCCACTTGAAAATTAAGTGTTGTATGATGGTTTTGTGATAAAGTCTTTTTCAGTTAAACATTTTTAATGATTCCCTTATTTTTTTGTGAATATAAAAACATAGATTCATTGAATAAAACACACACATCAAATAAAAGTTGTCTGTTATCCCACTACCAGAGAAAACTATTAACATCTTGTGGTGTATCAGTAAGTATATAAATGTGTTGTTTTTTTCTTAAAGAATTGTGTGATACACATTGTTCAATAACCTATTTTTTAAACTTGACCTAAAATAGTATGCATACTTCCACCCTAATAAATATAGTACATTGTGTGGATATATATCCATTTCCTATTGGCCAATTTTTTCAATTTTCAGCTGTCAATCAGTGCTCAAATTAAAAAAAAATGTCTTACTAGTTAGCCTTGGGCTACATTTTATATATGGAATTGATGGGTCAAGTTATAACAATGTACATGGTTTAGACTTCATATATGCTGTCAAGTCATTTCCAGTGGTAAAAGTCTTGGGGTTAATGTCTTTCATGTTGCATTTGAAACCCAGTTGCCTGCAAAAGAGATGTATCATTGTCTTGATTCCATAACTATTATCCTCCATCTGGCCTTACATTTTTTAAATGAGCATGCTTCTACTGTGGTTCTCACACACAAACACACCAACCCCCCTACCCCCAGCCCCTGAGATTAGCGGAGTTTGTAACTAAATAGCAATACAATGAACTTTTTACCTACCTCATAATCCTTTTAAGTGCTAGATGAAGCATAGCTAAAAACAGATTCTTCACAAATTCTGAGGATGAGACTGGGAAATAGCTTCCTTAACAGTTACCACTGTATGATTTAGGATTATTTTGTTAAGAGATGATAAAATGTATGGAAATCATTTGTGATATATGATACTTTCTCTTTTTTTAAATATAGTTTATTGTCAAGTTGGTTTCCATATAACACCCGGTGCTCATCCATGTAACACCCAGATGGGCACTCCTCCATGCCCATCACCCATTTTCAGTATTTAAGAGTCTCTTGTGGTTTCCCTCCCTCTTTTCCTAAAGGCAGGTCTTGAGATATGAAGTGTTATTCAATCTTTTTAAAAAAATAATTTCTAATATAACTTCTAGTATATCTTTCTATAGAAAATTATATACTGTGTTAGTTTATTTGGGCTGCTACAACAAAGATACTGTAGATTAGCTGGCTTAAAAACAAACGTTTATTTCTCACCGTTCTGGAGGCTAGGAAGTCCAAGATGAAGGCGCCAGCCTATGTGGTGTTGATGAGAGCCCATTCCTGCTTCTTGCATGGCAGGAGGAAGGAGCTCTCTGGGGTCTCCCCATTCATGAGGACTCCACCCTCATAAACTAATCATCTGGCTCCATCATCTGGAATTAGCTTTCAATATAATGAATTTTGGGGGTCTATAAATATAATTTTGAAGATTTTCATTTAACAATATTTTTTCATGTGTTTTCCTTAGATTTTTTTTTTAAATTTTTTTTTTAATGTTTTATTTATTTCTAGGAGAGAGAGAGAGAGACAGCGTGAGAAGGGGAGGGTCAGAGAGAGAGGGAGATACAGACTCTGAAACAGGCTCCAGGCTCTGAGCTGGCAGTCAGCACAGAGCCCGACGCGGGGCTCGAACCCACGAACCGCGAGATCATGACCTAAGCGAAAGTCGGACGCTTAACCGACTAAGCCACCCAGGCGCCCCTCCTTAGATTTTTTTTAATGAAAATGTTCATACATAGAAGTTCAAAGATTTAAAAAAAAAAAAAAAAAGAAGTTCAAAGAGTACAGTGGACACTCATGGACTTATCAACTAGGTTCTACAAGCGTTAACATTTTGCTATATTGGCTTTATCTCTTTCTTTTGAAATTATTTAAAAGTAAATTACAGATATCACACTTATCAACCAAATACTTCAATATGTATCTTCTAGGAATAAGGACATTTTAAAGAATATTATTTATAACCATAATATTTTACTTAAGAGAATCCATAATTTCATAATATCTAATGAGTCCACATTCAAGTTTCCTTATTTTCTCAGTATCTTTTATCACTTTTTTTTTTTTAATGTTTATTTGTTTTCAAGAGAGACAGAGACAGACCCACCAGGAGCAGGGGGAGGGGCAGAGAGAAAGGGAGACACAGAACTTGGAGCAGACTCCAGGCTCTGCATTGTCAGCACAGAGCCCAATGCAGGGCTTGAACTCATGAACTGTGAGATGACCTGAGCTGAAGTTGGATACCCAACTGACTGAGCTACCCAGGCTCCCCTATCACTTTTTTAAAAAGATCAAATATAAATAATCAAGGTTTATGTATGCTATTTATTTGGTTATAGGTCTCTTTGATTTCTTTTTTTTTTTTAATGTTTTATTTATTTCTAGGAGAGTGAGAGACAGCATGAGCAGGGGAGGGTCAGAGAGAGAGGGAGACACAGAATTGGAAACAGGCTCCAGGCTCTGAGCTAGCTGTCAGCACAGAGCCCGACACGGGGCTTGAACCCACGAACCGTGAGATCATGACCTGAGCCGAAATTGGACGCCCAACCGACTGAGCCACCCATGCGCCCCTACATAAATTTAATAAATTTATTTAATAAATGATGTTGGCAAAGCTGGATATCAAGATGAAGAAAAGTATCAATTTGTGGTAGCCACTATATCATAATAGCAACTAATGGTGGCTGGTACTGGCTTGTATGCTTGATGCATAAAGCAGAAAGTCACCTGAAACTAACTCTAAACCGCATTTCTTTCATTTTTGCATTTTCTTTTTTTAAAAAAAATTTTTTTTAATGTATTTCTGAAAAAGAGAGAGACAGCGTGAGCAGGGGAGGTCAGAGAGAGAGGGAGATACAGAATCTGAAACAGGCTCCAAGCTCTGAGCTGGCTGTCAGCATAGAGACCAACATGGGGCTTGAACCCACGAACCGTAAGATCACGACCTGAGCCAAAGTCTGACGCTTACCCGACTGAGCCACCCAGACGCCCCTAGTTCTTGTGTTTTCAAAGGAACTAATAAATTCAAGAAATGTTTGCTCATTTTTATGTCATTTAAATTTTTTAGCAGTAAAAAGCGACCAGAGACCAGTGTAATATAGTGAAAGAGTACTGGCTTTGGGATTTAAAGGCATACATTTCAGTGACATTTCCGCCACTTGCTATGAAATTACGTTGCTTGATCTCAGTCCCAGTTTAATCAAAGGTACATTAGGACTTCATAAAATAGAATAAAGTATGTAAAATGTCTGCCACATAATGAGTACTTAACCACGCATTTCTTTCAATGATAATACGAGGCTACCATCTTTAACAATAAAAGTGACTGGTGTATACAAGGGACATTTAAAAAGGAAAGAAAAATATTTGATTTTATTGCTACTTTGAAAAAAAATGCCCATCAGAGGGTATCCTGATGATATTTTGTAAAATTGGTTGTTTGGAACTCTGAACACACAAATGTCCTTATACTTCATTTAAACTTCCTACAATGCCACAGAACCTCACCATGAAATATAAAAGTGTTTCTGTTGGAATATAAGAATCTACCCACACCACACCCCTGGCATTGAACAGTGACTCATGCAATATCAAGCTAGTTTTGAAGATACTTCTCATGGCTAGCAGAGAAATACAGGACAGGAGGCCTTAGAAAGTGTGCCTATCAGATAACCATAGCCTTGATAATATTGTTCAACAACTAACAAGAAAAACAATAGCATTTATTTAGCTAAGGCATATGGTTGGCTGATCCTGACTGGATTCATTCATGTCTGCAGTTTAGCTGAGGACTCTGCTTTAGGCTAGGCTTGGCTGGATAGTTTAGCTGGGCAGCTCAGCTCTATTTGTCTCTCATCTTTCTCTTGGGACCAGTGCGCTAACTTGAGTATATCATTTTCATGGTAATGGTGGAAGCACAAGAGTGAACCATCATATTTATAAATTTTTTTTCTTTTGTCTTTGTTGTTTGTTTTTTAAGTAGACTCCAGGCCCAAAGTGGGGGCTTAAGCTCAAGACCCTGAGATCAAGAATTGTATGCTCTACCCACCGAGTCAGCCAGGTGCCCTTTTTTTATTGTTAAATATTTATCTATTTTTGAGAGAGAGAAAGAGCATGAGCAGGGGAACGGCAAAGAGAGAGGGAGACAGAGTTCCCAAGGCAGGCTCAGCACTGTCAGTGCAGAGCCCACTGCTGGCTATAATTCATGAGCCATGAGACCATGACCTGAACTAAAGTTGGTCACTTAACTGACTGAGCCACCCAGGTGCCCCTGTTTGTTTTGTTTTGTTTTGTTTTTGTTTTTTAACGTTTTTATTTATCTCTGAGAGAGAGAGAGAGAGAGAGAAAGACAGCGTGAGCGGGGGGGTCAGAGAGAGAGGGAGATACAGAATCTGAAACAGGCTCCAGGCTCTGAGCTGGCTGTGAGCACAGAGCCTGACGCAGGGCTCGAACCCATGAACCGTGGAACCGTGAGATCATGACCTGAGCCGATGTTGGGCACTTAACCGACTGAGCCAGCAGGTGCCCCTGTTTTTTTTTTTTTTAACACATTGTGCTTGCTACACATCTGCTAACATTCTCTTGGCCAAAGTAAGTCATATGGTTAACTCCAATGACAGGGAATTTTACACGTTTTGCCTATAGTGGAAGGAAACTGCCAAATTACATGCAAAGGGCATGAATACAGGGAGAGGTGAAGAAATGGGGCCCTTAAATGCAATTTACCATGCTGGTGATTTGGAAAAAAGCTTTGAATGGATCCTGAACTATTCAGTTCAGAATTTAATACTCCATTCTTAGTATATACCAGGTCTTGTAATAGGTGGTGAGACCACAAAGATATACCAAATACAGCCTCTGTTCATGGGAACTAACAGTATACTGGAGAATATATTGAACAAATACCTACAGTCAAGAGTTCTGGATGCTCTGTAAGGAAGACAATGTCTTTCATTTTATTTCATTTTATACTATTTCATAGTATTTCATTTTAACAGGATTAAGAAAGGAAGAGATTTGGAATGGTTTTAAATAAGAAGTGATACATAGAATTTTAGATTTAACAAGATGCATGGAGGTGCGGTTGTTGAACAGGCCTGGAAGGTATATTTCTAGGAAAGATATGGGCTATATAGAAAAATGCTGTTCAGATCATGCAAGGTCATACACGTTGTATGTTGTATTCATTAGGAATCTAGGTTGCAAGAGACAGAAACCAATTCAGATCAGCTTAATGAAAAAGGAGAGAATTGTTGGTTCATTGATATGAAAATGACAGCATCAAGGACTTTCTGTGTCTTGTTTCAGCAAGTGTCTTTTGTTGGTCTCCTTCACTTAGGATCCTTCACAAGACAGAGAATGTGACAACTAGCACCTGTGAGATAACATTTCTACAGTTCATTTAAGTGGAAGACTGAATTTCTTACTTAAGTGTCTATATAAAACTGCAAAGAAGTACTGATTGGCCCTAGCATTAAAACCTACACATCCCAGGCCGATTACTGTGATAAATGCTGAGTTGCTGAAGAGCAGTTATAAAAATGGCTCACAAATACCAGTCTCTGTCCATCCTCCCATATCTGTTCCAGGACAGATATTGTCCCGCATTACTTTGCTGAGCTGAAAGTCCATAACAAAATATAGTACTGGGTCCCTTAAACTCTATAATATTATATTGAAGCATATGAAACTGTCAACATTCAATCAGTTTTGACCTCCAAAAAAGGACATTTCATATGGTTCAACCTAAATAGACAATGGCATCTTTCTGGCTTTAAGCCAACCAACCTTGTGATGTTTCTACATGTTCACACCATGAATCCCTGTTCTCTGCACAGCAAAACTCCATGTAGAATTAGCTAGTTTCTGTTAGAAAGCTGTACAAACAGCTTTGTTCCAAAGCCCATGTGACGATCAGCGTCATAGTGGCAACTAAATCCATAAAACTAAGTCCCTCTGCCGTGTGATGAAGGAGCACTGAACTATTCCCAGCAAAGCTCCTACTGACCTCCTTAATTAAAGACTAGTTTCCAGCCATTACTCTTACTAGGTGCTTGTACTCTCGTAATTTAATGAGTTCATATAATCCTGGATAAATCTGGTTCTCCATCTGAAACTATGCAATCATTCACTCATTTATTCAGTACATTTTTATTAAGAACCGATATATGTAGGGGAATTTTGTGTGTGTGTGGGGGGGGGAATGTTTTATTAAGGGTATTTGGATAGTGGGAATACAAAAGTGAATAAAACAAAGTCCTTGGTTTCATGGAGTTTACATTCAAGTGAAAGGAGACAGATAAACAAATGCATGTGCAGTGGTGTTAAGAGCACTCAAGAAGGGGCACCAGTAGGTTAAGTGTCTGACTTGACCTCAGCTCAGGTCATGACCACATGGTTCATGGGATCAAGCCCTGTGTTGGGCTCTGAGTTGACATCATGGAACCTGCTTAGTATTCTCTCTCTCTGCCTCTTCCCTGCTCACTTGCATACTCTCTCTCTTTCTCACTCAAAATAAATAAACTTAGAAAAAAAAGTACACTGAAAAACAATTAAGCAGAGTAAAAAGAATGCAGAATGCCAGAGTGAGTGAGAATTGAAGCACTTCCTGTTGTGTGTTTCCTTTGGTTTGTTTCTCCCCACTAGAATATAAGCTAATGAAGGCATGGATTTTGTCTTTTTGTACTTTTCCCTATCATCAGTGGTCAAAACAATACCTTTGTATTCTAGAACCAAAATATGGGAGAGTGGACAAAAACTGGGATTCTTCTGCCAAAGTGGTAAGTTCTTCAGCCACCTAGTCAGCAGTGCCCTGACTTCTTGTCCAGCCAGAAAAATATGGCCAATAATTCTGGACAAAGAATTATTTGTCAGGTTGCTGTAGAATGAGGTAAAAACCAAGAAGCTTCTCAACTGATTTTATTAAGGAAAAATTTGCAGCTAGTAATTAATAAACAACTAGCTTTATCCAGGCTGACACATTCCACTTTAGGTTTATATCATCTCAGGCCACCATAACAAAGCACTGAGGACTGGGTGGCTTAATCAATAGAAATTTATTTTCTCTCACTTCCAGAGACCAGAGGTACCAGATCAAGGTGTCGGTAGGACTAGTTTCTGGTGAGATCTCTCTTCCTGGTTTGTAGATGGCCTGTTCTCTTTTCACACTAGCCTTTTTCTCTGTGTGCTCACAGAAAGTGGGAGGTGGGGCTTGGAGGGGAGAGGGGAAAGGGTAGAAGGGGACCCGGGTCAGGGAGAGGGGGGGAAGAGATATCTTTAGTATCTCTTCCTTTTATAAGGACACCAGTTTTATCTGATTAACCCTCTTAACTTGATTTAACCTTAATTACCTCCTTAAAGGCCCTATTGCAGGGCATCTGGGTGGCTTAGTCAGTGAAGCATCTGACTTCGGCTCAGGTTATCTCACAGTTCGTGGGTTTGAGCCCCATGTTGGGCCCTGTGCTAACAACTCAGGATCTAGAGGCTGCTTTGGGTTCTGTGTCTCTGGCTCTCTCTGCCCCTCCCTTGCCTGTCCTCTCTCTCTCTCAAAAATAAAATAAAAACATAAAAAAAAAAAAAACAAAGGCTTCTATCTCCAAGTATAAATACATTTGGGGTTAGGGTTTTAACATATACATTTGGTTGGGACACAATTCACCCCATAACAAGGTTACAAATATTATGTTATTAATTTTATGTTTTTATGAGGCCAATATGGAACTCCGAAAGTGCTCAACTTCAGCATTTAACTTTCAAAGCAAAACTAAGGATGGAGCCAGGGTGTGCAGCCAGCTGTTTCCCCAGGCCTAGAATTCCCCCAGCCCTGGAATTTATTTTAGACACTTATAATTGTTGAATGACAGAGATAGGTAGGGAATGTGCAAAGGGAAGTTTCTTTTTTTTTTTCTTTACTTTTTTTGATGTTTATTTATTTTTGAAACAGAGAAAGCACGAGCTGGGGAGGGATAGAGAGGGAGACAGGAACCGAAGCAGACTCCGTACTGACAGCCGAGATGTAGGGCTGGAACTCAGGAGCCAGGAGATGACAACTTGAGCCAGGCAGTAGCTTAGCCAACTGAGCCACCCAGTTGCCGCAAAGGGAAGTTTCTTTTTTTTAATTGCTTTCTGTCACTCGAGTGAAAGATACAGGATTACTATCACTTAGCTAGTGTTGCCCGAGGCCCCATCTTTATTCTTCTGTGGCTAAAACTCCTGCTGAGATCAATCACCCCTGCCAAATGAGGACACTTTTTTTAAAAAATGTATTTTTGATCTTGATTTCATTTATTTTTATTTTTGAGAGAGAGCAGTGGAGGGGCAGAGAGGGAGACAGAGCATCTGAATCAGGCTCTACGATGATAGCAGAGAATCTGATGTGAAGCTGGAATTTATGAACTGTCGGATGATGATGTGAGCCAAAGTTGGACCTTAACCAACCCAGGCACCCTTGATCCTGAATTTAAAACCTGGTTTGTGTTTAAATCCAATTCCTACCCAGCAGCCCACAAAATCTAACCCTGATAAAGCTATGACACATACTCAGTTTTCAAAAACTCACTAAAATCCTATACTTGTCCCTCATATACTCAATACAGAAAATATATAATCTCCAAAAATACTCGCTAAATTCCCTTCAGTTGTCTTCCATTTCCTGCCCTCAGGCACTGCTGAAAATGCAAAATCTTTTGGATTTCTTGCCTCAAATTCTTTTTGAGGGGAAGGGCAGAGAGAGAGAGAGAGAGAGAGAGAGAGAGAGAGAATTCCAAGCAGGCTCACTATCAGCTGGGGCTTGAATTTGCAAACTGCAAGTTCATGACCTGAGCTGAAATCCACAATCAGTCGCTTACACAACTGAGCCACCCATGCACCCAGCCTCAAGTTTGTTCTAAACGTGGCCTAGGATTTCCTTACCAATCCTATGCACTTCTAAACTCTCTTGTTTTCCTCTCCTTCAAAAACCAAGAACTAGTCTGAAAAGGCATTTTTTGAGGAAGGGAGGGAGAGAGAAAAGATAATAACACTGATATGCCAGTAATATTTTTCCCTGTTCCTATATCCTATCTCACCAACATAAATAATTAATGTACACTTATGAGGTTAACACACTGATTTCAGTAGATAAATGGTTAACCTTATTAGCACTAGATAAGAAAATAGTGTTCCAACCAATGATATTGAACACTGTAAATCAAAAGATATATGCACCCCTGTTTACTGTAGCATTATTTACAATAGCCAAGATATGGAAGCAACCCAAGTGTCAACTAAAAGATGAATGGATAAGGAAGATGTATATATATATATATACACACACAAACACAGTAGACTATTATTCAGTCATAAGAATGAGATCTTGCCATTTGCAGCAACATGGATGGATCTAGAGGGTATAATGCTAAGTGAAATAAGGCAGAGAGAAAAAACTGCCATATAATTTCACTCATGAAGGATTTAGGAAAAAACGAGCAAAAAAAAAAAAGAGTCAAACAAATAAAACAAAAAACAGACTCTTAGATACAGAGAACAAACTGGTGGTCATCAGAGGGGAGGTAGGTGGGGTACAGGTGAAATAAATAATGGAAATTGAGAGTACATTTATCTTTTTTGTTTAACAGAATCTCTTTAATGTTTATTTTGAGAGAGAGAAAGAGAGAGAGAGAGAGAGAGAGAATGTGTCCGTGTGCACGAGCAGGGGAGGGACAGAAAGGGCAGGAGAGAATCCCAAGCAGGCTCCACGCCGTCAGCTTGGAGCCCACACAGGGTTGGACCTCATAAACTGTAAGATCATGACCCCAGTGGAAATCAAGGGCTGGACACGGAGCTGACTGAGCCACGAAGGTGCCCTGAGAGTACACTTACCTTAATGAGCATTGGGAAATGTATAGAATTTTTGAATGACTATATTATACCCCTGAAACTAATACAGCACTGTATATTAATTACACTTGAATTAAAATAAAAAATGCAAGTTAAAACTCTATTATCATGAAAAAAATTTAAGGTTTCAGTGTATGGGTGAAATTTTAAATTGGATTAATCTTTCGTAAAAAGAATCTAATAAAATAGGACAAGAAAAACAGGGTGTCGATAAATGGGGACAAAACTACGGTAAGTAAAATCATGTAAATTTTTTAAAGCTGTTCCGAGCTGCATTATTGCAAAACGTAACAGACTCAACAACCTAAATGCCAGCACCTGAATATTAATTAAATAAATTGAGAAAGAATACGGCGAACTACTAGACTCAAAGGGTTTTAGAAGTGAAAAGGAACCATGCCTAAAAATGATTGTTACTGGGGAAAAACAAGGAGGCACAAGACCCTAGGTACAATTCCCTAAAATACACTTCAAAAAAGGGTTCCCCGATGATGATGATAATGATGAGACTTACCCCAAGTTCTCTTTATTGTTCTAACGTTTTAGTGTCCTGTAAAAATTGGCAAATGAAAAATTGGAAGACAAATGAAAATGAACAACTACACCTTTACCTTAATGTGTATTTGTACAGACATTTGAAAGGCGGTACGAATAACGGAAAGAACTTTATGAAGCTCCACCTTGCGTCCTTTGCAGAGGCGCGGAAACCCGAACTCGGCCAGACAAGCCGCGAGACCTCCAACGACGCAAGGCAACCTCTCCCGCTCGCCGAGGAAACTCGGTTGGTCCCGTCCCGCCCTCCCGGAACGCCTCCCGGCCTCTGCGACGAGGCCGGAAGTGACGCACAAGCTGCGACGCCAGTGCTGGCAGTCCGCTGTCGCCGCCGCAGCCGCCGGAGCGGACTTCAGGTAGGTTCGGAGACGGCGGGCTTTCACTGGATGGTTGCAGCAGGAGGATCATGACGGGGAAGAAGTCTTCCCGGGAGAAACGGCGAAAACGAAGTGGTCAGGAGGCGGCCGCGTCGCTCGCGGCACCGGACCTGGTGCCCGCTCTCGCCAGTAGCGGCAGTGGAAGCACCAGCGGCTGCGGGAGTACCAGCGGCTGTGGGAGCGTCACCTGCTGTGGGAACACCAGCTTCAGTGGAAGTGTCACCGGCGGTGGGAGCGGCGGTAGCTGCTGGGGCGAGAGCAGCGTGGAGCGCAGCGAGCGCCGGAAGCGGCGGAGCACTGACTCATCTTCCAGCGTCTCGGGGTCCCTGCAGCAGGTGCGTGTGCGTCCTCTCGCTGCTGCCCGAGCGGCTGCGTTCTCCGACGGAGGCGCGCGGGGGAGCTGGCTGCCGCGACGGATGGAGGTGTGGTTGTAGCTCAGTTAGCGCTGCGACCCAGAGGTTCCATCCGCTCTTGAGGTTCATTTTCCTGAGTACCGGTGAACGGCACACTCCCAAGTCTTGAACTTAAGAGTTTCTGATTTGCTGATCGTCTAGCTCTTTGAGTTTGGCCCCTTGCACTCCTGGGGCAGTCTGTCTGAAAAGTATGGGTCGGGGGCTAGCCTTCAGTGCCCATGAGAGCCACGCTTTACTTCTCTCTTCGTCTTCACCTTTTAATAGATTATGATTAATTTCACGCTACGGGATGAGAAAATTGAGGCTCAAACAGGTTAATGAAGTTTACCCCCCAGTCATAGTTTGTTAATAACACTTAAATTTGAATCCAGTATCTGATTGTAAAGTCTATGTTCTTTATACTTTAGCTATCTACCAGGATACCGCCATTAAAAAAAGAAAAGAAAGGAAGAAAGAAAACATTTGCTTATAAGACAAAAGCCTGAATACCTAAACTTCATACAACACAGAAATAAAGAAGAAAAGTCTCTCTTTAAGTTTCCCCATTATTTGCTATGCAGCTCTTCATTAACTCGTCTTATGGGTGTATTTAAGTTCCTACATGTAAACTTTATTGTGCTGTTGCCCCTGTTGAATAATACCTTATTTTTCAGTGACCGCAGGATATTTCATTTTGTCTTTATTGACGAATGTTTAGGTTTTTAGGTTTTTTGCTATCGGAGAGATAATGCGTAAATGAACTGTTGTACATACATATTGTGTAACAGTTACTTTAGGTTAGAATCTTAGAAGTGAAATTGCTGGGTCAGAGTTGATGCATTTAAAAAGATTTGGTAGAGGGGCGCCTGGCTAGCTCAGTGGTTAAGCCTAGGACTCTTGATTTAGGTTCAGGTCATGATCTGTGGGTTCCAACATTGGGTGTCTTCGCTGATAGCATGGAACCTGCTGGAGATTCTCTCTGTCCCTCCCCCACCCACTGGCTTTCTGTCTCAAAATAAATAGACCCCAAAACAACAACAAAAACAATGAAAAATAAAAAGATTTGCTAGGTACCCCCTAAATGCTTTCCAAAAAAGGCTTCACTCATTTATAGTCTAAACATTACAAAAGAGTATCCATTCCTGCAAATATTCGCTATATCTGTGTTTTAAAAATTTGTCAGCTTAATGGGTGAAATTAATATTTCATGATTTATATATTCTTGATTAATAGTGAGATCGAACATTTTAATATTTTTATTTACCATTGGATTCCTTATTATGTAAATTGGATATAAATATTCTCAGGCCATCTTTCTTTTTGGTTATTTTCAGCCTTTTTTTTTTTTTTAATTCAATTTTGAGCGAGAGCACAAGTGGGGGAAGGCAGAGAGAAAAAGGGAGACACAGAGTTTGAAGCAGGCTCCAGGCCCTGAGCCATGGGCACAAAACCCAACACGGGGCTAGAACCCACGAAGTGTGAGATCATGACTGAAGCTGAAGTGTAGGGCTTAACTGACTGAGCCACCCAGGTGCTCCAGTTATTTTCAACTTTTTATTGATAAGTTCTGAATCTTTCTAAATAAACTCTTAGTTCTGATCCTCTTTGTAAAGTATATTGCAAAAGTTACTACAACTTTATGGGGCACCGGAGTGGCTCAGTCAGTTAAATGTCCTCTGACTTCCAGGTCATGATCTCATAGTTTGTGAGTTTGAGCCCCACGTCAGGCTCTCTTGCTGTCAGCACAGAGCTCGCCTCGAATCCACTGACCCCCACCCTCTCTCTGTCCCTTCCCTACTTGCGCTCTCCTTCTCTCAAAAATATGTAAACACCAGAAAAAAAAAAGGAAGATCTTTCCATATTCCCTTTCCAACCTGTCCTAAAACGATTCCTTATTCTAATATTTTTAAACATTACATCTTTATTTTTTAAGTTTATTTATTTTGAGAGAGAGTGCATGGAACGGGCAGAGAGAGGGGGAGAGAGAGAATCCCAAGCAGGCTTTGTACTGTCAGCATGGAGCCTGATGTGGGGCTGGAACCCATGAACCATAAGATCATGACCTGAGCCAGAGTCAGACACTTAACCAACTGAGCCACGGGATGCCCCTAAACATTACATCTTTAAATTGGGAGTTGTGGAAGCACAGAAACCCATTTATTTATATGCATTTTCTTGTATGTAGCATTTCTTGTATGTAACATCATTATTAGTTTCAAATGACTTAGAAAAATAGGTGTTAACAGGGAGTTTTGTCTTTTCTTTTTCAGCACTAATATTTCTTGTTTTTTGTACTTTTGCATTATCTAAGACTTTTAGTGTAGTGTTTAACAGAAGCAATGATAGTAGACATTTTTTTCCCATTTGTTTTTTAGTGGGAACGTTTTTTTCTTTAGTTTTTTCTTTTGTTTTGGGGGAACATTTTTTTAAATGTTTTTATTTATTTCTCAGAGAGAGAGACACACACACACACAACATGAGCAGGGGAGGGTCAGAGAGAGAGGGAGACACAGAATCTGAAGCAGGCTCCAGGCTCTGTGCTAGCTGTCAGCTAACTGACATGCTAACTGACATGCTTAACTGACTGAGCCACCCAGGTGCCCCTTGGGGGAACATTTCTCATATTCCACCCATAAGCATATTTGCCAAAGGTTGTGAAAGATAGTTTTAATCAAGTTAAGGAGATTTCCTCCAATTCCTAGTTCACTGAAGGTTGTAAAGTGTTATTAGATGCTTCTATGGCATTCTGTTGAGATGATCACATAATTCTTCTCCTTTAATCTGAAAATGTAATTAAAATTTTTTTTTTAATGTTTATTTTTGAGAAAGAGACAGCACAAGTGAGGGAGGGTCAGAGAGAGAGGAAGACGCAGAATCCAAAGCAGGCTCCAGGCTCCAGGCGAGCTGTCAGCACAGAGCCCGACGCAGGGCTCGAACTTAGGAACCGTGATATCATGACCTGAGCTGAAGTCAGACGCTTAACCATCTAAGCCACCCAGGCACCCCTGAAAATGTAATTTTTGATAAGTTGATAAATTACGTTGAACTATCTTATAGTCTTGGGATAGATCCTATTTGGTTTGTTGGTTTGGTATTGTACTCAGCTGGAATTTGGTATTCTTCCTTTTGTCTTATGTTCTTAAGTTAAATCAGTCTATGGTTTTTATTTGTGTAAGTATCCTGTCTGGTTTTGGTATCAATATTATGCTAGCCTCATGGATTGATTTTTGGGAAACTTTGCATTTTGGAGATGTGTTCCAGAATAGTTTATATCTTTTCCTTTTTTCTTTTTTCTTTTTCCTTTTTTTTCCCTTTCCTTTCCTTGCCTTTCCCTTTCCCTCTTCTCTTCTCTTCTCTTCTCTTCTCTTCTCTTCTCTTCCCTTTCCCATCCCTTTCCTCTCCTCCCCTTCCCTCTCCTTTCCTCTTCTCTCTTTTTCTTTCCTTTCCTTTTGAGTGCAAGCTGGGAATGGGCAGAGAGAGAGAGGGGGACAGAAGATCCAAAGCAGGCTTTGCACTGACAGCAGTGAGCCTGATATGGTGCTCAGTCCCTTGAACTGTGAGATCGTGACCTGAGTTGAAGTTGGATGCTCAACAGACTGAGCCACCCAGGTGCCCCAGTTTGTATCTTTTTCTTGAGGGTGTAACAGAACTGGACTATTGGACCATCAGCTGTGTGGGTCTGGTGGGTTTTTAGGGACAGGTTTTATCTATCTTTCTATTTTTACCTTTTTTCCCTCCAATTCTTTGATAGTTATAGATCTATTCAGTTTTTCCAGAACCTTCTAGATTTAATTTTGGATATCATCATTCTTAACGTAAATTGTTTCCATATCTTTTGTACTCTTTATCATGATGAGAGGCCAATAAGCTCCATATTGTAAACATTCGCATGCAGAACTAAAACCTCATTCTAATTTATGAAGAAAAAAAGAGGTCAGTATAGATTAGGTATGTAGAGAAGATCTCAGAATTCTGAATGCCATTCTATCTGTTGTATATTGCATTCCCTATTATTGTTTTTGTTGTTGGTAACAGCTTTATAGAGGTATAATTCATACACCATATAATTCATATCTTTCAAGTATACAGTTCACTGGTTTTGAGCGTATTCATGGAGTCATGCAACCATCACTGTGGTCAATTTTAAAATAGTTCATCACCCCCAAAAGAAACCCAATGTGTACCTTTCAGCTCTCATCCCTCCTACTCACCCCTACCATATTCCATCCCTGGGCAGTCACTACTTCTTATCTTTCTAGATTTATAGATTTTCCTGTTGGGGACATTTTATGTGAATGGAACAATATTTCATTGAATGGCTTTTCCACAATTGGTTTTTCCATTTTTCACTTGATGGACATTTGGATTGTTTCCACCATTTGGCTATTATGAATAATGCTGCTATGAACATTTGTGTGCCAGTTTTTGTGCAGGCATGTGGTTACATTTCTCTTGGATGTATATCTAGGAATGGAATTGCTGGGTCTTATGGTAACTTTTTGAGGAGCTATTTTTCCAAACATTTGTACCACTTTCTATTCCAACTAGCAGTGTGTAAGAGCTCCGGTTTCGCTACATCCTCACCAACACTTGAATTACTTTGTGAGCCATTAAAACAAGAGCTAACGTTCTTTACGTTTTCAGTCTGGTTATCATAGTGTTCTTTAAAATTGGCATGTGTTTAAACCACTTTTAAAACAATTCTGTTAGAAAATATAATAAACCTACCTGAACTATATAATCAGGGAAATTTTTCTTGAAGAAATGCCTTTTGAATTGATACCCAAATTTGTTAATTTCAGGAGTATAGTATGGGGGAGGGGGAAGGGAAGGAAAGACTGTTCTGGGGGAACGGTACATACGGAAGCCTTGCCTATATGAAGTGAAGGGGGAACAGGTTACATTTGAATAATTCAAAGAAGGTTGTTGTGTTTGTAGCACAAGAAATGTACATGACGACCCAGAGAGGCTTTATTACCCAAAGATCAGTGTGAATTCACTGAAAGGTTATAAATAAGGAGGATGAATATACGTACATTTAATAGAATGGAACAGTATACAAAACAGATTGGAGAGACAGATTAGATGTAAGACATCCAGTTAAATAGCTGTTAAGGTAATCTAGGCAAAAGTTGATGGTACTTTGGACCAGGGTTATGGTAGTAGATTTGTAGAGACTGATAGATTTGGGAGATAGGAGGTAAAATTGACAGAAATGTCTTAAATTACTTGGCTGCTTTGAATATGATTAAATTACAAAGCATTTTAAAAGGAGCATAGCTCCTGATAAGCAGTAATATTTTATAATATTTTGCTTCCATCACATTCCTTCTTATGAATTTAAGAAGAATAATCATACATAAAATTTTGGGTTGAGTGACCTACTAGAGTAATATCCTAATTCTTCAGAAATCTAAAATTCTAGGAGATCACTCAATAGTGAGTATATTTTCTTTTTTTGTTTCATGTTGAGTGTGTTTTCTTTTATGTGTCCTCAGTATTATTTTTTCACTTAATATCACCTTACCGAGTTAATTGTAGTATGGAGAGTATTAGCAAAGAATATTGAACAACTAAATATACTTATTAATGGCTTTAGGTAAATAATCTATACAAGCAAAGAATTTGGAAATGTTTAATGACGTACTTGTTAAATATAAGTGTATGACTTCATATACATACTCCTTTATTTAATGGTTCATTGTCTCTTTTAATTTTAGGATACCAAATACCTTCTGCCAACTTTGGAAAAAGAATTGTTCTTGGCAGAGCACAGTGACCTTGAAGAAGGTGGACTGGACCTGACTGTATCATTAAAACCAGTTAGTTTCTATATATCAGACAAAAAAGAAATGCTTCAGCAGTGTTTCTGTATCATAGGCGAGAAGAAGTTACAGAAGATGCTTCCTGATGTATTAAAGGTATTTCGTTACATATATCATTGGATTGTACGCATGTATAGAAATATACAAGCACCTTCTTTGTAACATTCATTTTACTTAACATAAATTATATAATTGGATGTTTTCAACTAAAACAAGCTACTTCAAAAAGATTAAAAAACGGATTTTGGAGAATTGTAAATGGTTTTGTATATTTAAAAGTTTGCCAAGAGGGGCATCTGGATGGCTCAGTTGGTGAGCATCTTACTTCGGATCAGGTCATGATCTCAGTTTCTGAGTGGTTGGTGATTTCGAGCCCCACATAAGGCTGATGGCACAGAGCAGTTTTCAAATCTTCTGTCTCCCACTCTCTCTGCCCCTCCTTCATGCGCTCTCTCTCTTTCTCACAAAAATTAAAAATAAATAAACAAAAGTTTGCCAAGAAAAAAGGTAGCAGTGTACTGTGTTTATGTAAGGAATTTATTGGCCTTTTGGAAATAGTTCTATTAAATGCAGGCAATTTTAGTCACTAAATTAGAGGTATAATAATTCTGATGCTGTAGGAAATAATAATTCTGTGTAACAGGGCACAATATTGGTTGGTAAAAGCTTACATTTCATTAAATTCAGAAATATTTTTGTATATGCTATTCTAATTTTACAGTTATGGAAATAGGGCTTAGAAGATCTAAGATGTTTAGAACAAGCCCTTGAGTATTTAAATCATTAGAGAACTTACCTAACAAATAGACTGTTATTAAAAACATCTGGGCACTTGACTTACTCCTTAGTTTGGTCTTTCATATAACAAACAGGACTTTATTCTCATCAAGTATCTGTAAATTATGTTTACACATTAATTGACTGTTTTTCAGATTTCATCTCATGAAAAATTTATGTGGCTTTTAATTTGTTTTAATCTAAGATTTTGCTAACTAGACTTTTTTTTTAATTGCTGTTTTCTAGTTTACATTGGTGCTGTCTTACATTGGTGCTTTTTTAATGTCATTTTCTTTAGAACTGTTCAATAGAAGAAATTAAAAAACTGTGCCAGGAACAGTTAGAACTCCTATCTGAAAAAAAAATCTTGAAGATTCTTGAGGGTAAGAACATATTTCTACATTCTGGTAACTTATTAGTTAATATTATATTTAGTATAAATTCCAGGTTCTTTTTTTAACTTGAATATTACTTTAATTTCATTACTGGGTAATCATTGAGTAATTTTACTTCTGTTTGTACTTTGAAATATAGCTTACATATCAGAATAGCATTTCAAGAATAGACTTTTTGAATCATTTTCTGAAATCCAGTGTGTAGGTAAGAGCATAAGATTGTACACAGTAATAAAGTGAAATAAAATTATCGAGATAGCTTTTCTTAAAATAATATTTCTGCTTTACATTTTTAATGCTTTTAATTGCCTGTTGCATACTGCTTTTGATCTAATAAGACCTGGATGTAGAGTGGGAAGAATTTCTCAGTTTGCCTACATTTATCTGTCTGCCTGAAGTGTGACTCTGTGACATTACCTGTACAATTTTAGATTTTCAAGCTTTTTTTTTGGAACTGTAAGGATTTTTGCATTAACATTACAAGAGAAGAAGCAGAAAAATGGAGCCTCTGAATTTCCAGAGATAACATGTTTTTTAAAACGTAAAATGGTTTAATGGGGTTACCTGGCTGGCTCAGCATTGTGAACTTGAGCCCCATGTTGGGTATAGAAGTCACTTAAAAATAAATCCTTGAAAAAAAGAGAAAATAAAAAAATTTAAATGGTTTAGTGGAGTTTGTAACTTTGCTAATAGATGTGTACATCAGGGTATAGTCTGTAAGTATACACATACATACACACAAAACATATCTATAAAATAGATCAAGGGAAGGCAATGAGAAATACCTAATAAAGCACTAAAAAAACTCTTTTTAAATATAAGCAATTAAAAACGTCCTCTTTCAATAGCTATAAATTTCTTTAATCCGCATCACTTTTCTGGATGACACTTTGTGTAATGATTAAATTGTTCTGACATTTTATAAGCATGCTTTCAATAGTTTATTTTATTTATAAGGTGACAATGGTATGGACTCTGATATGGAAGAGGAGGCAGATGATGGCCCTAAGATGGGATCTGATTTAGTCAGTCAGTAAGTTAAAAACTTTCATTTCCATTTCAAAGTTTCTTTGGTGTTCCTTCAGTGATTTCTTATCTCGAGAATGTGATTGTTTTTCTGTGTTGTATTTATATAAAATGACCCAAGAATGTAAAATTGATTTGTTTGCTTGTAATAATTGGTCCTTTTGCTGTATATGATCATACAGTTAATTGCTTTCAGGATTAAGATGATTTTTCTTAAACTACTATTCATGGATATAAAATAGTGATGCCAGCTTGAAGCTGAATCACTTCTGTCATTTGGAATTTGAATTTACTACTAATGATACCCACAGTCATTAAGTACTTTCTCTACCAGGTATTATGTTAGTAGTTTAGAGCACTTTAACTCACTGAATTCTTCTTGTAACTGTTTTTTTTTCCTAGTACCTATTAATGTCAGGTAATAATTGTCTCATTTCACAGATGAGATAGTAAGGTGGTTCATTTTGTATAGGTAAATAAAATTTATTGTGATGACAGAAAAATGCCCAGAGTTTTTGGGATGCTAATATAAACCTTTTTAGTTTTGAAAATTTCAAACTTACATAAAAACTGAATCATATAATGAAATCAGCCACATTAACATTTTGCTATTTTTGCTTTCTCTGTTTTTATCATTTTTTTTTCTCTCAAAGTTCCTTGCATTAGTTTGTTAGGACTGCCATAGCAAAATATCATAGACTGGTTGACTTAAAAGTTCACTTACTTCTAGTTCTGGAGGCTGGAAGTTCTAGATCAAAGTACTGACAGGGTTGATTTCCTCTGAGGCCTCTCTTCTTGGTTTGCACATGGTTTGTTGCTGCCTCTTGATTTGTTTGCCCTTCTCTCTGTGTGTCCTTTGGTGTCTCTCCTCATGTCCTGATCTCTTAGAGGACACCCGATTGGATTAGGGTGGCCCATAATAGCCTCATATTAACTTAATTACCTCTTTATTAAAAAAATTTTTTTAAGTGTTTATTTATTTTGGGGATGGGGGCAGAGAGAGAGGGAGACAGAGAATCTGAAGCAGACTCCAGGCTCTGAGCTGTCAGTACAGAGCCTGATGTAGGGCTTGAACTCACAAACTGTGAGATCATGACCTGAACTGAAGTCAGATGCCTAACCAGCTGAGCCACCCAGGTGCCCCACTTAATTGCCTCTTTAAAAGGCCTATCTCCAAAATAATCATATTCTTTTTTTAAAAATTTTTTTAAGTTTATTTTTGAGAGAGAGACAGAGCGAACAGGCGAGGGACAGAGAGAGAAGGAGAGAGAAAATCTCAAACAGGCTCCACACTGTCAGCTGGAAGCCCATTGTGGGGGGTTGAACTCACAAACTGAGATCATGAGATCATGACCTGAGCTGAAACCAAGAGCTGGACGCTTAACTGACTGAGCCACCCAAGTGCCCCCAAAGTAGTCATATTCTGAAATACTGGGGTTACGGCTTCAACCTATGAGTTTGTTAGTGGGATGAGACAGGTAAGCCTATAAATCTGTTTTTTTAAATATGTATTAAAATTTATTTTATTTTATTATTTATTTTATTTTATTTCGTTTCGTTTCATTTTTTAAATCCAAGTTAGTTAACATACTGTGTAGTAATGATTTCAGGAGTAGAATTTAGTTATTCATCATTTATGTATTAACACCCAGTGTTCATCCCAACGAGTGCCCTCCTTAATGCCCATCACCCATTTATCCCATCCTCCCTCCCACCCATTAATTTTTATTTTATTTTATTTTATTTTTTATTTATTTATTTTTTTTCATTAATTTTTATTTTAAAGAGAGAGAGTGGGAGAGCAAGCAGAGGAGAGGGGCAGAAAGAAAGAGAATCTTAAGCAGGCTCTATGCTCAGCATGGAGCCTGGTGCAGGGCTGGATCCTACGACCCAGGGCTTAGACCTGAGCCAAAATCAAAAGTCCGTTGCTCAATTGACTGAGCTACCCAGGGGCCCCATCCATAAATCATTCAAAAATAAGTTGCAGATGTCATAGCAAGTCATGCTTAATTCAGTACACATTTCCTAAAAATAAGGACAGTCTACTGCATAGCCATAATACAACATCACTTTTAAAGAAATAAACAGTATCACTTAAAAAAAATTCAAATGTCCTCTAATATATTGCTCATATAAAATTTCCCCCATTACTAAAAATATATTTTATAGTGTATTTGTTTTTTTTAATTAATGAACTGATTCTGATCCAGGATCCAGTTAGAGTTTATGTATTACATTTGATTATCAGCATCACAAAGCTGAGTTTAAAGGGAAGGTTTATATATGAGAAATAAAAACTTAGTGACTAGCCTGGGAACTTAGTGCATATCTTAAAGGAATTTAAAAAATAACATAGGAGGGGCCTGGATGACACAGTTGGTTGAGCCTCTGACTCTCGATTTCTGCTCAGGTTGTGATCTTAAGTGTGGAGCCTGCTTGGGATTCATTCTCTCCTCTCTCTCTCTCTCTCTCACTCTCACTCTCTCACTCTCACTGTCTCTCACTCACTCCCTCTCCCTCCCTTTCTCCCCCTCTCCCTCCTTCCTTCTCCCTTCTGTGCTCATGTGCATGTGTTCTCTCTCTCTCAAAATAAATAAACATAAGAAAATAGCTTTAAAATAACAAGCCAGAAGAAAGTTGGAAAAAATGAAACAACCAATGTAAACATTAAAACTAAAGAAATAGGAAACAAACAAAAGGATGAATAAATATCTAAACTTCTCTTTGTAAAGACCAGAACATAGATTAACTCCTTGGTATAAGTAATGACATCAGTGGAGAACAATTATAATTGATATTAGAAAGAAAGAAGATAAATCATTATAATTATAAAATCACATAATTATAAATTGGTGTGAATTCACACATAGCATTGTTTAAACAAAGTTGAAACTACCATATGGATGATTTTCTATCAAAATACAAATAAACCGAATTGATTTACTGCAAAAGTAGAAAATTTGGAGATTAACAAAGAAGAAATTGGAAAGTGAATAGGGATCTACTGTTGAAGAATCTCCAAGACAGGTGAATTCACAGCCGAATTATTACTTAATGAGTCAAAGCATGTAATGTGTTTACAGCTATTAAAATATTCAGTAATGCCTTCTGTTGTTATTTTCAAACACATTACACCTGTGTTATTTAAATTATTCCAGGCCCTAGGAAAAGTTATAAAGGTCTTCAATTTACTTTAGGACTTGCATAGCTTTAATACCCCAGATCTCATAAGTAGTGACAAAAAAGTATATGGGAGATTATAGGCCTTCTCACTTGTGAATATAGATGTAAAGATTGTAAGTACAAATTAGGATGTAGAATCCAGGGTTGTATCAAGTGAGTAGTTACACCACTGACGGAGTAGAATTTATCCCAGGAATTTACAGGAAATTTAATTAGAAAGTTTATTACCATAATTTATATCAGCAAATTAAAGAAGGAAAATTATATGGCCCAATAAGTAGATGCTAAAAAGGCCTTTGATAATATTCAGCAGTCATTTCTAATATAAGCCATAGGTGAAAAAGGTACTGTAGAAAATGATTCCGATATGATGAAGGCATTTGATTAATTTTAACTACCCACTTAGTGAATTAAAATGAGGAACTAGATAGCAAGCCTATTATGGCCAATAATTTTAAACATTTTCTTGGAGGTTCTAGCAAATGCAGGTAGACCAAAAGAAAGATGAGTTGTGGAGAGTAATTAATTTTGATATGATAAACTTTGGAAAAGAAGAAATAACAGTATTTCTCTTTTCAGTTTATAAGATTATAACCTAAAATAGCTGAGAGATTCTAGACTTTTTAAAAAAGACTAGAATTTGGTAAGATGGACTACATATAAGCACAAGAAAATCAAGAACTGTTCTCTCTCATAGTAGAAACATCTATAAAGGAAATGCATTAAGGTTTTCCAGACAAATAGGTGTATACATGTGTGTGTTTAGGATATGTATAGGTATATAAAAGAGATTTATTATAGGAATTGGCTCATGTGCTTAATGGATGCCAAGAAGTCCCATGATCTGCTCATCTGCTCTCTGTAAGCTGGAGAACCAGAAGAGCTGGTGGCAAAATACAGTCTTAGTCCAAAGGATTCCAAAAGCTCAGAAAGCAGGAGTGCCCTTGTTCCAGGGCAGATAGATGTCTGAACTCCAGCAAACCAAGCTAATTTGCCCTTCTGCCCTTTTTATCCCAGCCCTGAAGGGATTGGATGATGACAACTATCAGGGCTATCTACTTTATTCAGTTCACCAGTTCAAATGCTAATCTCTTCAGGAAGCATCCTCACGAACACCCAGAAATAATGTTTTACCAGCTATCAGGCATTTATGTGCTGTCACAGGGAACTAAAAAAATTCTCTTCCTACAAATTATAAAAACTATGATGTACTTTCAAATACATTTTACAGGAAACTTAGGAAGATTCTAACATTTTATTAAAGACAAAAATCATCTGAGGAAATAGAAAGCATAACTTTCTTAATCATGTAATCTGTGATGGTAGTGGGTGAAGTTCTTAAATAAGACAAAAAACCCAGATACATTTGGGTAAAGATACCAAAATTTAGGTACATTAAAAAAAGATGCATTTGTGTGAGATTTTTTTTTTTTTAAGTTTGGGAGTTAAATTATGCCATAAATAAAGTCAGTAACCAAACAAAAGATTGGGGAGAAATACCTGGAATCAAGGTATGACGATCCTAATAGTGGTGAAGGTTGAATTCAGGGCAAAAAGATTTATGCAAGACAATTAAGGGCAGTTTATAATAATGTGAAATCAATAATAAAAAAAAGCTTTGTATAGGTTTTATGAGGCAAAAACTATAGGAATCATGATGTGAAACCAGAAGTGCATGAGTAATACGAACTTGACTTTATCTTTTTCATCTATCTAATGATAAATCAACTGAATGAAAAATAAATCAAGATTTTAAACACCTAAATGAATTAATTGATATAGACCATATTCTGTATTCTGAAAACAGAACATATCTCCTGTAGACTATTCACAAAAAAATGTTAATAAGTTTAGTCATAAAAGGTCAATAAAGTTCTCAAAGAACTACTGTCCTGATTTTAGAGCAATAAACTAAAATGAACAGAAAGGCTGTGGAAACTCACTACCTATATATTTTTTTAAAATTTTTTTAACGTTTTATTTATTTCTAGGAGAGAGAGAGACAGCATGAGCAGGGGAGGGTCAGAGAGAGAGGGAGTGACAGACTCTGAAACAGGCTCCAGGCTCTGAGCTGGCAGTCAGCACAGAGCCCGACCTGGGGCTCGAACCCACGAACTGCAAGATCATGACCTAAGCGAAAGTCGGACGCTTAACCGACTAAGCCACCCAGGCGCCCCTCATTACCTATATATTTTAAAACTCAACAGCTTTTAGGTTAAAGAGGAATTACAAAACTAACCAGTTCTATGGGATACATTAAAAGTAGTACTCAGAGGAAAAATTTGCCTTAAATATAGATAACTAATCCCCAAATAAAATAAGTGAACTGAGTATTCAATTCAAGAAGTTAGGGGAAAAACCCCAGTGAAGTAAACTTAAAAACAAATGCATACAGATAATGGCATACTTAATTTTGAAAATTTGCTTGGTTTCTTTGTAAGATAGGATCAAACAAAAATACCTACTCTCATTACTCCTATTCAGCAATGTACTGGAAGTCCCAACACACTCAGTAAAGCAAAAAAAAGAAAAGTCATGTAGATTAAAATGAAAAAGTAAAACTCCCTATTTGCACAAGGCTTAATGTGTTTTATCTGTTGGGACAGCTATAACAAAATACCACAGACTGGATAGTTTATGAACAGCAAAAATGTATTTTTTTAGTTCTATAGGCTGGAAGTCTGATATCAGGGTGCCAGTATGATCAGGTGAGGGCTCTTCCAGCCAGATTGCAGACTTCTTATATTCTCACATGGTGGAAAGAGCTGTGAGATCTGTGGAAAATGTTTTATAAGAGATAGAATCTGTGCCTGGCCGACTCAGTTGGTAGAGCGTGCAACTCTTGATCTGGGGACATGAGTTTGAGCATGAAGAGTACTATGAAAAGGAGAGATATATAATCCCATTCAGAAGACCTCTAGTCTCATGACCTAACCACCTCTAAAAGGTCCCACCTACTAACACCATCAGTTTTGAGGATGTTTTTTCTTTTTTAGATTTTTTAAATTGTATTTATTTTTTTAAATAGTTTATTGTCAAGTTGGTTTACATATAACACCCAGTGCTCATCCCAACAAGTGCCCTTCCCCATGCCCATCATCCCCCTTCCCCTCTCCCCCACTCCCATCAGCCCTCAGTTTGTTCTCAGCATTCAAGAGTCTCTCATGGTTTGCCTCCCTCCCTCTCCCCCACTATTTTTCCCCTTCTTCTCCCTCATGGTCCTCCATTAGCTTTTGAGGATGAAGATTTTGATATATGAACTTTGTGGGGGACACAAACCTTTAGACAGTGGCACAAAACCATCTATCTAGAAACATCTCAAGAATTTACCAAAAAACTCCCAGAACACAAATATGGTAGACAGAATAATGACTTCTCTCCAGAGAGGTCTACATTCTAATCTCTAGAACATACGAAATATGTTAATTTACATGCAGAAAGGAACTTTGCTGCCGTAATTAAATTAGGAATCTTAAGATCTTGTATTAACCATTTGGGATAAGTGTGATCACAAGAATCCGTATGAGGGTAGTAAGAAGGTGAATGGCATCCAAAAGAGATGGGATGACAGAAACAAGTTCCAGTGATGTGCTTGGAAAGGAGTCACAAGCTAAGGAGTGTAGGGCAGCTTCTTAGAAACTGGAAAAGACAGAGAAATAGATTCCTCCTTGGAATCTCAGAAGGAAGCATCACTACCTCGATTCTCCTGTGCCAAGACTCCTTTGGGATTTTTGACTTCTGTAAGAGTAGTCAACAACAGAATAAGCTCATGTTGTCGTAAACCACTAAATTGGTGGCACTTTGTTACAGTGCCAATAGAAAACTAATGCAAGGTACTTGATTAAAATGTAGATAGAAGCCAGAATTACAGATTGGTTGCCTAGAGCCATAGGGAGGTTTTGTTTGATTTAAACATGTAAAATTTCAAATGGTTTCTAGCATTTAAAGATCAAGTGATATCACACCAAAAATCTGTACTTCAGGGATTTTTGAAAAATCAGATCTAACAACTTTTCCTAGGAGGGCAAAAAATTATTTGTAGCTGAGTGTAGCCATTTTTGTCTGGTATGTCTGGTATGTATTTCAGTGTGCTACATAGTGCTTCATTTGCCTGAATGCTTACTGTACAAAATATCTATAAAATAAAACTCTGATTGAAGAAAAATATAGGAGGGCCAAAAGGTTGGCATTGGAGCAAATTATGTGTTTGTCAGTGCCTTATCAACTGAGACATGTACCTTTTCTACCTTTTTATCCTAATTTTAATGAATAAAAATAATTTCAAGTCAGTCCAGCTAAAGTAATCTGTTACTAAAATATATGAAAATTTGGTATTTTATATTAATGGGCAACCTATGTGCTTTTATTACAGTTTTTATTGGAAGCTTCCTAGAATTGTCTAAGAAGCTATAAAGTTACAATTTTCAATATAAGGTGTGTGTGTGTGTGTGTGTATATGTATATGGTATTTAATATGCCCTATGCAAATTAATCTTTTTCTAACTACTAAAAATAACAAGAAGGCAGAAGCAGTAGTTAAGAGGAATTTTTGACAGTGTGCTACTTTGAAACTTGAAATTAATGAGTGTTAACTTGTAACAATTTTTATAGAAATGAGATTTAGGAACTATAAAGATAAAACTTCTATAGTTTCTAACTATTCATTTTCAAAAGGGTGAGGATGGGGTTTTCACTTTAGTTCACCTTAGGTAAGCAAATGAGCAATTTTATATTAACACTCCAAAAACCTCAGCATCTCTAGTTTTGCAGTGTTTTAGAACTGGTAGGTATTGTGACAAGATTTGAAAAGATTACAAATTATGGCAGTCACTTAACAAGAACAATAATTTTAAGTAAATAAAGTAATAGATCCAGAATCAGGGTGCTGTCTTCATTTGGAATGTTCTGGAAAAGAAGTTTTATAGTTAAAATAGCACTAAAAATGAGGATAGGTACTGGTTTGGCCTATGATGGAAGATGATTTTGCTCTAAAGAATATGTTTATATTGGTATTTAAATCTTGAATAGTGCAATAAAATAATCAGGATTGAAGTTTTATATATAAAGAATAAAAATACAAACACCTTAGGGAGATCTTAGCAATGTTTTAGAATTGCTCTTAAATAACTTTTCATGAGGGTTTTTTTTTGTTTTGTTTTGTTTTGTTTTTATTTATTTCTAGGAGAGAGAGAGAGACAGCGTGAGCAGGGGAGAGTCAGAGAGAGAGGGAGTCACAGACCGAAACAGGCTCCAGGCTCTGAGCTGGCAATCAGCACAGAGCCCGACGTGGGGCTCGAACCCACAAACCGCAAGATCATAACCTAAGCGAAAGTCGGACGCTTAACCGACTAAGCCACCCAGGCGCCCCTTCATGAGTTTTAGATTTTTTTTTTTTTTAATGTTTTATTTATTTCTAGGAGAGAGAGAGAGACAGCATGAACAGGGGAGGGTCAGAGAGAGAGGGAGCCACAGACTCTGAAACAGGCTCCAGGCTCTGAGCTGGCAGTCAGCACAGAGCCCGACGCGGGGCTCGAGCCCACGAACCGCGAGATCATGACCTGGGCGAAAGTCGGACGCTTAACCGACTAAGCCACCCGGGCGCCCCAATGAGTTTTAGATTAATGTGTTTTTAATGAGTGGTATTGGGGGAAGATTTGGTGGAAATGAACTAAGTTCCCCTACAGATAATAAATATTATTGAGATAATATACTTCTAGAAGATAAATTAAAAAATCCAACTTCTGAAAATAAAGTATACCGCAAAGTCATTTCTATGAGTGTTATGGAAATATTGTTCCTGGTCACTGCTGCTTTCTTGGCAGAGGACAGGCATACTCTAAATTAGCTATTACTGGATTCCCATTTTGGGTAATTAACTTAAAAAAAAAAAAATAGATTCCTAAATAGGCATTACAAGTTTTAGGTAACACATAAAAATTGCACCATTTTATGTTCACTAGAATATTTAAACTAAAGAATAGTGAACAGGAAATCGTTTTTACAAAGTGAATAATTTTTGGCAGGAAGTATTTTAAATCTCCATATAATCATCGTTTTGCACATCTCAGATGTGAATATATTTATTTAAAATGGAATACATGGTTGGAGGGGTCCCCTGAGTGGCTCAGTCAGTTAAGTGTGTGACTCTTGATTTCAGCTTGGGTCATGGTCTCACAGTTTGTGGGTTTGAGTCCCCACATTGGATTCTGTGCTGATAGCGTGGAGCCTGCTTGGGCTTCTCTCTCTCCCTCTATCTTGCCCCCTTCCCACTTAAAAATATAAACTTTAAAAAATGGAATACATGGGTATTATAAATACAAGTAGTTGAAAAGATCAAGTTGGTGTCATCTACTACTAGTTACTATTTATAATATACTAGATTTTAGTCCATTGTAATAATTATATTTCTTAAATATTTTATAAGTTATTCCACCCTTCAGAATAGGAGTAGCTTACTGTTTGCTGCTGTTAATGGTTACTTGAGGGTTAGGCACTTTAGTGAAGATAGAATGCAAGAAGAGTATAGTGTTTAGAGGTAGGTGAGTTAAATGACTACTTTGCATTAAGATGGTTATTCCTGAAAGTACTGAGCTATTCCTCCGGCTTGGTCAGTTGTCTTATTGAGAGCAACAGCCAGAACTGTGTTGTATGACCACTCTTCTGTTAATGAACCTTGGCAACGATATGTGATAGAACTTTGATGCTGTTAGGGATTAGCAGCTGCTTTAGTTTTCCTATTGAGCTATCCTAACACAGCTACTATTGAGAAAATTTGAAGTGGGATTCATGAGCAAATGGCTAAGGAAGAATTCCTGAGACGTTTTTGCTGCAAAATGGTGATTTTATTATAGCATGGGGACTGGAACTCTTCTGGGATTGTGAATGACTGAAGATATATTTTAAAGTTTGTGGAGGGAGGGGCGCCTGGGTCGCTTAGTCGGTTAAGCGTCCGACTTTCACTTAGGTCATGATCTCGCAGTTCGTGGGTTCGAGCCCCGCATCGGGCTCTGTGCTGACTGCCACCTCAGAGCCTGGAGCCTGTTTCAGCCTGTGACTCCCTCTCTCTCTGACCCTCCCCTGCTCACACTGTCTCTCTCTCTCTCCTAAAAATAAATAAAACATTAAAAAAAAAAATTTAAAGTTTGTGGAGGGAAGGGGGATAGAGATAAAGTAAGTTTCTAAAGAATTTGGAAGCAAGACTTTCAGGACCTTGAGGGGCTAGCTGCTGTTAAGATAAGGTTACCTTTAGTCTTTAATAAAATGTAAACATGAAGGCACGAAGGCAGCCATGAGTTCATTGAGGAAGCTCATGTTGTTCATGTTTCAAGTGTCTATCAGTGGGCTGCAGGCTGTAGGAAATTTAATTTAAACTACATTTCTCTTGCCTTTGTTTCACTTATTGCTTACCACCTTTAGTTTTTAATAAGGGAAAAACATCCACGTCCTTTTTGATGAATTGGAGCTATCCAGTGGGTTCAGCTCATCAAACAGGCAATAGTGTCAGCCAAATGCGAAGTTTTCAATAAATGTCAGTAAAACTGAACTTGTTGGGAATAAAAGAGTCCTCCATAGACTACTGTTACTAAACTTCAGTAGAATAAAGTATTTGAGGGCACCTGGGTGGCTCAGTCAGTTAAGCACCTCACTCTTAATACTGGCTTGGTTCTTGGCTATTGTGGGATTGAGCTCTGCATTGGGTTCTGTGCCCAACAGTGGAGCCTGCTTGGGATTTTCTTTCTACCTTTCCTCTGCTTTCTCTCTCAAAATAAACATTTCAAAAAAAAAAAAAAAAGTTAAAGTATTTGAGTGAAATTTACAGTGCTCTGGAGCACTGGATCAATGAGTAGAGTAATACATAAGTAAGCATTTTAATCAGTGAATAAAAAAAATAGGTCTCAAGTAGAACCAAGACTAGAGCTTTTCGGGAATGATGCACTTCAGTAAATGACCCGTGGTTCATCTGACTCACATAACCCATTTGTGCTGTGTACCAATTACTTATTTGTGTGTTTGTTTAACTCCGTTGTGGAAAATTTTATTGTACAACCAACCTTTTCATACCTATCTAACCCATTTGTCCCCTTCCATATTGTTTTAAAGCCCCTCCTCCCAATTTCTTCCAACTTGATAACTGACAGATATTGACCCAATTACTTCTTTTATGATTGTTTTTTTTTCAAGTTACATAAAACATAGTATAGTCTTGACACCAAGAGTAGAATCCAGTGATTCATCACTTACATATAACACCCAGTGCCCATCTCAACAAGTGCCCTCCTTAATGCCCATCACCCATTACCCACCCCCCACCGCCCCCAACACTCAGTTCTCTGTATTTAAGAATATCTAATGGTTTGTCGCCCTCTCTATTTTTATCTTATTTTTCCTTCCCTTCCCCTCCCCTATGATTATCTGTTAAGTTTCTCAAATTCCATGTATTAGTGAAATCATGTGATGATATCTTTCTTTCTGTGACTGACTTATTTTGCTTAGCACAGTACCCTCCAGTTCCATCCATGTTGTTGCAGGTAGCAAGATCACATTTTTTTCATTGCCAAGTAGTATTCCATTGTGTGTGTATTCCACATCTACTTAATCCACTCATCATTTGATGGACATCGGGCTCTTTGCATAATCTGGCTATTGTTGCTAGTGCTGCTATAAACATGGGGGTACATGTACCCCTTTAAATCAGCACTCCTGTATCTTTTGGATAAATTCCTAGTAGTGCAGTTGCTGTTAACCCAGTTATTTTTAAATGTTAAGTAGATTGGCACTTCGCTAGAATCTCTGGAACACTCTTTAGAATGGGAGGAAGTGAGCTTCTCACAGGTCTCAGATGTGATTTTCATTTGAATTGCAACTTCATTTCCCCATGAAGAACTTTGAGGGACTTGGGAAGCATTGTTTTGTCGTTTAGTAACTTCTCTTTTCACAAAACAAGTATTCTTTGTGTTACAGAAACCTAATTTAAAAAAAAATTTTTTTTTTATGTTTATTTTTGAAAGGGAGAGAGAAAGAGCATGAGCATGGGAGGGATAGAGAGAAAGGGAGACACAGAATCCAAAGTAGGCTCCAGGCTCTGAGCTGTCAGCACAGAGCCCAACGCAGGGCTTGAACTCACCAACGATGAGATCATGCCCTGACCTGAAATAGGACGCCCAACTGAATGAGCCCCCCAGGCACCCCCAGAAACCTAACTTTAAAATTGTATCTATTGTCATTTTTATTGTCTGTCAGTTTACTGTCTCATCTTGTTGCTCGAGGACTTGTTTAAATGTTAGAAGGTATTTTTCTTTTTTCTGCTATTTCCTTATCACTATTTTAAAAAGTTAAGTCCTTTTGAATCACTTAACTGATTCTCTTTATATTAATTGCCCTTTCTAGTTCATTTGAAGAGTAAATTCACTGATGTTCATGGTGTGCTAATCTGGTTGTTAATGACTTTTCTCTAATATCTCTAATATACATGTGAACTTGTCTAATATAGGTGTAAACTTTATACACCATTTGAAGTATTTGCTTACCAAGAATCATTCATGTTTGTTTCCAGTTCAGTTTACTGTAGTTGCCTAATTTAGTTAAACATATAAACAGAGGAAATAATCAATATGAAAAGAATAGTTGATTAAATTGATTGCTTTGAAAAACTCAGTGGAGTTATTAAAAAAGTCAGTTAGCTATGGGATAACAATAAAAGTTTGGGGAATATTGAATAAATATAATATGACTAACATTTTTTTGCAGTCAGATTTTTACAATTTAAGCCAAAAGTAGAAGTAGTTTATGTGACTTGGATGAAACTGACCTGTTTTCCATGAATTCACAATAAATATAAGGCTGTGGCCTGAGATCCAAAGATGGTGAAGCAAGGTGACATTTCTGTTTTATGTTAACCGAAACTGCTTAAATTATATATAACTTTTAAAGATGTTTCCCTATGTTAATACAAGATTTTTTCCAGACAAATAACATTACTTGTCTGAGTTAGAAAAAGGAATTTCATTGTATTAGGTTTGTTTGTTTTTTTTTTTGTTTACTTTTATTATGAAAAGTGTCAAAGGTAAAGAAAAATACAGAGTATAATAGTATAATGACACTCCCATATTCTTATTGGCTAGAATTAGTGATTATAGCAATTTCAGTTTTCCATTTCTGCTTCATCTTTTTTCTTGAAGTTATTTATAAAGTGAATTATAGTAATTCTGAGTATTTGTGTGAATTTCCAGAAAATAAGGACATTTTCCCATATAACCATGTATCTAGTGTCTGTTATTTAAGAGCTTATTTATTTGAATGGTTAATGCATGCATGTAGTACAAAAGTTTTTAAAACATATAGTGAAAATAAATCTTTTTCCTTTTTCCCATTTCCCTTCCTGTAGGAAACCACAGTAAGCCAGGTTCTCATGCATCCTCCCAGAGATATTCCATAGTTGACAAATATATGTGTGTATGTATTTTTTCCTTTCACACATAATGACAGCATATTGTGCAAACTATTCCATACCTTTTCCACTTAATTTTTTTCCATACAGTATTATGTCTTTCCTTGGGTTTTGTTCTACCTAGTACGGATAAGGCTTCCTGCATATACCTGTATACTACTCTTTTGTTGATGTAGCAAAAATTTAACAGTCTGTTGATGGACCTGTAAGTTGTTTACTCTTCTGTTACTAAAAATGATATAAATATTTTCATATATAAGTAATCTTGTTCATTTGTGTTTGTGTATATCATAAATATCTAGAAGTTAATTGTTGAGTCAGATGTTTGCATATTTGAAATTTTAAAAGGTTTTGCCATAATTGACTTATAGAGGTTAAACTGATTTGTACCTCTACATGTGGAGTGTATGTGTAAAACTGGGTGGCTCAGTTGGTTGAGTGTGACTTTGGCTCAGGTCATGATCTCATGGTTCTTGAGTTCAAGCCCCATGTCGGTCTTGCTGTTGTCAGTACATAACCTGCTTGGGATTCTCTTTACTCCTCTTTCTCTGCCCCCTCCCCCCCCCCACATGCTCTCTTTCTCTCTCTCTCTCAAAAATAAAAATTAAAAAAAGCTAGTATCTCCTGGAATTTTAATTTGTATTCTCTTATTATGAACAAAAGTAACCGTTTTTCAGTTTATCATAGAGCTATTGGCGCTTTCTGTGAACTCTGTCATTTATTTATCCTTTGTATGTAGTTGGAGGACTTTGGTCTTTTTTTTTTTTAATATTTTATTTATTTTTAGGGGAGAGAGAGAGAGAGATAGCGTGAGCAGGGGAGGGTCAGAGAGAGAGGGAGTCACAGGCTGAAACAGGCTCCAGGCTCTGAGCTGGGTCAGCACAGAGCCCGACGCGGGGCTCGAACCCACGAACCGCGAGATCATGACCTAAGTGAAAGTCGGACGCTTAACCGACTAAGCCACCCAAGCACCCCATGGACTTTGGTCTTTTTAATATATTGATATAAATATAAAAGATCATATCTTTTAAAATATATTATTGGGTTGCAATTATTTTTTGCTTGTTGCTCTTTTAAAAAATACTTTTAAGGCTTTTATTTTTTTTTTTCATGCATGACTATTTCATGTTTATGTAGTCTAATTTTGTTATTCTGTTTTCTGAGTTTTATATTTAGAAAAGGCCTTCTCTATTCTGAAATTATAAAAAGTATTTTTCATATTTTCTTTTAGTACTTTTTGGATTTTTTAAATGTTTAAATCTTTGATTCATTTGAAATTTATTTTGGTTTAAGTTTTAAGGTAGGGCTCCGAGGTACTCTTTTAATTTTAATTTTGGCATATTTCTCTTTATAACCGTCAAGAATTATCTTAGAATATTGTTTTCACAATTCTTGATTAGACTGTTCTTAATCAGTAAATTTGTTCTGTATATTTATTTCTTTAATTTCCTTTCAATCCCTCCTTTGTTTTCTGTTACAAACTTGTGTGAACCTATACTTCCATCAATTTTTTTAAGTGAATAGCCAAATACATGGCATGGTTTAAAAAATACAAATAGTACCATCTTTCTGTGCTGCCATAATGGTGTACATGAGTGCCTTGGCACATGCTCTCAAGAGCATTGACAATGCCAAAGAACTAAACTAAACAATAAACAGTGCCAAAAAGTGAGGCAGACACCATGTTCTAGGTTCTTACTAGGCTGTGCTCCAAAGTCATGGTCCGTTTTCCAACTGTGATGATGAAGCATGGTTTCATTGGTGAATTTGAAATCATTGATGACAGAGCCGGGGAAATTGTTTGAACATCATGAGCAGGTTAAACAGTTGGGAGTGATCAGCGCCAGATTTGATACATGACTCAGAGATCTAGAAAAATGGCAGAAAAGTTTGTTCCCATCCCACCAGTTTGCTTTCATTGTACTGACAACCTCAGCTGGCATCATAGACCATGAGGAAGCAATGTGAAAACACACCAGAGGGACAATCCTGGGATTCTTTCTTCTGATCGTGTAGTACATATGTGCAAATAAAATGCCTCAGTGGGGAAAATAATTCAGACAGTACGAAATAGTACAAAAAGTCATACAGTTAGAAATGTTTCCTGACTTTTCATTCCCATCCATCTCAGGCCCTTTCTTGCAGATTATGAGTCTTTTGTTGTCTGCTCATGTGTCTTTTCATTGAAATTTTCAACTTTTAAAATAATAATTCCATCTTGATGCTTTAAAAGCTTAAGTTTACCCAATAAGAAAGAAGTATTTTTCTCTGGAGCCTAGAGATTAAGAGTGAAAATTGACTTTATGCTTTGAGATATATATTAGCTGTATGAATATATATATATATGGCTATGGCTACTTGTAATTTTTTAGGTATTACTATTTAGAGAAGTATTTCTGTAGGTAGTAGCATGTCTAAATAAATGCAAAGAGTCAAGGTTCTATAATAAAACTGTTTGCATTTTAAATTTAATTTAAATTTAATAATGCCTGCCAGCATAACTCCACAGCTTGCTGCCTCTCTGATGTTTGGCATGTTACTTAAATCTGGAGAATAGGGGTAATATCGGCACCTCACCTGTAGGATTTTGATGGTGATTAAGTGAGAAAAAGATTGTTAAGGTGCTTAGAATAGTACCTGCCACATGGTAAGCATTGATAAAAACACATTGCTGTATTTGCTTTGGGATTTTTACTCCGAATCTGGAATAATAACTGTTCCTAAAATTCCACTTTATGCTGCTGAATATTGGGGATTTTCCCCACATATTTTGTTTTAATGAAAGCCTGATGAACATGAAATAATTCATTGTGATTTTTAGTGATTATTTTTTACTGTTGCTTTTAAAAAAACTATTTGTTGCTTATAAGTGTCTAAAATTTTCAATTGTTACAAAAAAAAGTTTAAGAGAAACTACTGTATATATATTTTCAAGCATAAAAGGATTTTTCTCATAAATGCGATCAATTTGTTATGTTGAGGTTACTCTTTATAAGCTCAATTGTCTTAGACATATATGAATTATAAAGGACTGACTGTGTTTTCAGGCTGGTAAATGGTAATAAATTGGTTATCTGTATCCCACTTATGTTCTCATATCCTTTATAAATTGCTGTTAGGCTATAATACTTAAGTGTAGACTATTCTACATAATAGGGTAAGTTTATCAGAAATGAAAGGATACGTTTTTCATGAAATCTTCACAGAAAGTATTACTAAGTATTGATGGCATTGTGACCTAATTCTTAAGACTCTACAAAGTTTACAAAATTTACACATCTTACAAGTTTGTACTTGTATTTTTTTTCCTAAATATTTTTAAATGTTTATATTTGAGAGACATGCACGAGCAGGGGTGAGTCAGAGGGATGAAGACAGAATCTGAAGCAGGCTCCAGGCCCTGGGCTGTCAGTACAGAGCGTGAGGCGGGGCTCGAACTCAGGAGTGATGAGATGGAGACCTGAGTTGAAATTGGACTTTTAACTGACTGAGCCACCCAGGTGCCCCCACAAGTTTGTCCCTTTAAATGCACTTACAAAGTGATCTCATGCTAATTCCTTGAAAACAGGAATATTGGGATAAAACAAAAAGAAAAACCTCTTTGATTTCCTTTCGTAACTTTTATGTAGAATATAGCCCCATATTTAGGGAATTGCCTCTTCACAGAAACAGAGTTGTGGGGACAGTTATACTATGATTCCTTAAAGAATCATGGATCAGAAGAAACCTGGAGTTTACTCTGATTCTTTGCATAATATTTGGGGAGAGGAAATGGAGGAAAGATGTAAATTTTGCCATCTTTTGCTGAGGGAGGTTGCTGAGGGACATAGAGCTATGGATTTATTTGCTTTGTGGAAAGGCCCTTTGAGAAAAATTAAGATTGTTTTGCCTCATTTCTTATTTTTTGAAGGTAACAGTTTACTACTATATGATCTAATTTTTTGGAGCCGGCTCTAAGACTTTTGTGGTATTTCAATTTTAAAAAGTTTAAGGTATAATTTAGATACAGTACAATTCACCTTTTTGCTATACAGTTCTGTAAATTTGGACAAATGGATGGTAATTTATCTACCACCATAATCACAATATAGAATAGTTCTGTCACACTAAAAATCTCCTCCAGGCTTCTTTGTAGTCCACTCCCTCCACCCTCAACCTCTGAAAACCACTGATATGATTTCTATCCCTATACCTTTTCTTTTTCTAGAGTGTCATATGGGTGGAATAATACACTTTATTGCCTTTTGAGTCTGGCTTCTTTCACTTAGCATAATGCATTTGAAATTGATTTGTGTTGTGTATGTCAATAGTTCTTCCTTTTTATTGCTAAGTAGTTAGTGCTTTACTGTGTGGGCTTACTATAGTTTTTTAATCTACTCCCATTTGAGGTAATCTTGTAAGCCAAAATAGTGACTCTCCAAAGATGTTTGTATTCTGATCTTCAGAACCTGAGGATATGTTACTTTATTTGACACAAGGGACTTTGCAGATTTGATTTCGGTTAAGGACTTTGAGATGGAAAGACTATCCTGAATTATCCAGGATATCCTGAATTATCCAGGATATCCTAACTTAATTCTATGAGTTCCTAAAAGTTGAAGAGGAAGACAGAAGTGGTCAGAGACATCTAACACGAGACTTCACTAGAATCTGGACATGATCCTCAGCTTGCACCCAGCAAGGAGGCAGGGACTTTGGTACAATATCTGTGAACTGAATTCTGCCAGCAGTCCAAAGGTGCATAAAATGAATTCTCCCCTAGAGCATCCAGAAAGGAATGCAGCATGTGGACACTCTTGATTTTAGTCCAGTGAGACCCATACCAGATTTAGGACCTACAGAACTGTAACATGATGCATATATGTTGTTTTAAACTATCAAGTTTGTGGTAATTTGTTATGACAACAATAGAAAATTAATAAAGTGACATTTGAGTTGTTTACAGTTTATGATGATTTCAAATAAAGCCATTGTAAGTGTTCACATGCAGATTTTCGTATGAACATAGCAATTTTTCATTGTCTTTGGTCAAGTACCTAGGAGTGGGGGTTGCTAGGGCATGTCTGCATTCTTGCTGATATTGTGTATGAGAGTTCCATTTGTCTGCTGTTTTGATTTTAGCCATTTTAATTTATGTGTAGTAGTATGGCATTGTGGTTCCAAATCTGCATTTCCTTAATAACAAATGACATTGAACATAGCTATTACTGTTTATTTGCATCTGTATATCTTCCTTGGTCAAGTGATCATTAATTTTTTAACCAGTTTTTTACATTGAGTTCTTTATTTTTTTATTGTGATTTAAGAGTTTTTTGTTTGTTTTTTGAGAGAGAGAGTGGGAGCAGGGGAGAGGGGTGAAGGGGTGAGCGAAAGATTATCTTAAGCAAGCTCCATGCTCAGCATGGAGCCCGATACGGGGCTCAGTCCCAGGACACTGGATTCATGACCTGAGCTGAAATTAAGAGTTTGCCTCTCAGCTTAAAGAGCCAACCACGTGCCCCTTGAGAGTTCTTTATATACTCTGAATACATGTTCTTTATCAGATATGTGGCTTGAAAATATTTTCTTCCAGTCTTGCTTGTCTTCTCTTCTTTCACCATCTCCTTAGAACAGCAGATTTTTTTTAATTTGCGGGAAATCCAGTTTATCAACTATTTTATATATAAGACCATGTTTTTGGTGAAATCTTTTTTTTTGCTTAACCCAAGGTTACAAAGGATTTTTTTCCTGCATCTTCTTCTAGAGGTTTTATAGGTTTACATTCTTTAGGTTTGTGATCATTTTGAGTTAGTATTTGTATATGTTACAAGATACTTATTGAAAATTGTATCTGGGGATGCCTGGGTATCTCAAGTTGGTAAAGCATCTGACTTCATTTTTTTTTTTAATGTTTTATTTATTTCTGAGAGAGACACAGCGTGAGCAGGGGAGGGTCAGAGAGAGAGAGGGAGACAGAGAATCAGAAGCAGACTCCAGACTCTAAGTTAGTTGTCCGCACAGAGCCCGACGTGAGGCCGGAACCCATGAACCATGAGATCATGACCTGAGCCAAAGTCGGACGCTTAACTGACTGAGCCACCCAGGTGCCCCTAAAGCATCCGACTTCAGCTCAGGTCATGATCTCACTGCTTGTGAGCTCGAGCCCCACATTGGGTTCTGTGCTGACAGCTCAGAGACTGGACCCTGCTTTGGATTCTGTTATTCCGTCTCTCTCTCTGCCCCTCCCCTGCTCATGCTCTGTCTCTCAAAGAGTAAACGCTAAAAAAATCAAAAAAGAAAAAAAATTATATCCGTGTGGATATCCAGTTGTGCCTGCACTGTTCATTCAGTTCCAGTGAATTGCCTTTGCGCTTTTGTTGAAAATTAGTCAACCATGTATATGTGGGTTTATTTCTGGGCTCTCTTTTGTTTCATCAGTACAGATGTTCATCTTTTTTCCAATATCATAGTATCTTCATTGCTGTAGTTTTGTAGTCTTGAAATTTGATAATGTGCATCCTTCAACTTTGTTCTTTTTCAAAGTTGTTTTTGCTACTCTAGTTTCTGTGCCTGTTTCTTATTTTTAATAGTAGGAAGCTCAAGAATGATAGGCCGATAGGCTGGCTTCTTTTAGCCTCTTTTCCTGTTCCCTGAAGTCTGGGCAAAATCCAGTTACACCTTTTGTTATGCCAGTTTGCATACTTTTGCAAATTGGGGAGCTTACTTTTGCCAGAATTGGGAGACACTGGCTTGTTGGTCTGGTTTCTTTACCCTTGAGATGTCTTTCTTTTGTATTTTTAAAAAAATATTTATTTCATTTTGAGAGAGGGAGAGCATGAGTGGGAGAGGGAGGGAGGGAAGGAAGGAGAGAGAGACAGAGGGAGGGAGGGAGAGAGAAATTGAGAGATAGAGACAGAGACACAGAGAGAGAAAGACAATATCCCAAGCAGGCTCCATGCTGTCAGTGCACAGCCCATCCTGGGGCTTGAACCCATGAACCGCGAGATCAGGACTTGAGCCGAAATCAAGAGTGGGACGTTTAACCGACTGACCCACCCAGGCACCCCCTCTGTATTTTTTATTTGGATAGAATTTAAAGACTCTTTCTCTTTAAAAGTACATTTTAAACTTTTAGTAATTCACCCGTATAGTTGTTCTCAAGTTCCACAGATCTCCCCAGTGTATTACTCTGACTTAAAACAAATCCGTTAAGTGTTTAGTTTTAAAAGTTCTTTGTATATTTTGAATATTTGAATATAACCTTTTATTGGATGTCAGTTGCAAATATCTTCTCTTATTCCATAGGTTGCCTTTTAGTCTTGTTGATTGTTTCCTTTGCTGTGCAGAAATCTTTTATTTTGATGCATTCCCAATAGTTTATTTTCTATTTTGTTGTAAAAAAGAAAGGGTCAAGAGTGGAATTGTATTTGAGGTAAAAGAAAGTAAGTTGGACTGATGTTGGTTTGAGGACTTAAACCCCAGAGATGAGTATTAAGGCTCTCATATTTCAAAGCCAGGATTGTAAATTAAGCTGCTTTAAGGAGGAGCACTGCGGATGTGAGAAGGGAATTAGAAAAATAAAAATAGGCTTTTTTCCCCCCTAATGAAAAGGAATACAAAAGTCATCCCAAGATTCTTAACACAAACTGGATTTAGCAGTGTGTCCCCCTCCACCCCCCCACAACCCCCCTTTGTTCTCTCGCCTTCTCTTTCTCTCATGTTGTTATAAAATCCTTATCTAAAGGGTGTGACAGAAATATTTAAAGTCATTTAAATATAAATTGTAATTACTTCAGTTTTCCTAACTTTGACACTTAGTATTTATCTGGGAGTAGACATTTTTTATTTTCATAAAACTAGAAATAAAAAGATATCATAAATCTTTTTGTGTGTGTATCTTGCCTTCCATGCTCTTTGGTAAGGATCTTTAGATTGTATTGGAGAACTCTGAATGTGTATGATAATTTTAGTTGCAAAGCCTATATCTTGGAAAAATGAGCTAGTATATATTTTAAAATTCCAAGCTATTTTCTGGACTATTTTTCAACTTCAGAAACTACTGAGGTAAAAGCATATTGCATTTCATTTTTCAGCCACAAGGTGGTATACTTGTACTGCATCTACTTTCTGAAATTCTGTTTGGTGACTTTCTTCAATAGCATGTTCAAGCCTGACTTAAGATAAAACGGAATGTTATAAAAGTTCACTTTGGGCACTAAAGCAGTTCTTTATGGCAGCAGGTAATCTTTATAGAGGTGTCCAGTTTTATTTGAAGGAGAACCAAGGGACTTTCACAGAGAAAATAAAATAATGCATTGACTAATGCATTTTACTGCATTATTACTCAATTTTTATTTGACAGTAACTTTACAATTATTAAAATGTTATAAGAATAAGAATAGTACAAGAAGCATCCATATATCTTTTACTTAGATTTCCCTGTTTTTAACATTTTATATCATTTACATCCTTTCCTTACGTAGGTGTGTGTCTGTTCTAAAACATTTGAGGCTCTAAGTTACATATATCATGACATTTTACCCCTAAATATTACATTGTGATTTTCATAAGGATATCAATAGTCTGTACATAACCACAATACAGTGCCAACTTCAGTAAATTTAGCATTGATACAGTACTTTTATTCAATAACCATCAGTATTTCAGATTGTCATTTGACTCAGTAATGTCCTTTACAGTGTTTTTGCCCTCCAATTCAGCAGTCTCCAGTGAATTACAACACTTAGTTGTCATGGCTCTTTAGCCTCCTTTAACCTGGAATATTTCCACAACTTTTTTTTTCCTTGTATAACATTGACATTTAACTCCCCACCCACTTTTAATAGAACATAACATAGGTCCATTTTTTTTTAGTATTTACTTATTTATTTACATTTATTTATTTTTTGAGAGACAGAGAGAGACAGAGCACGAGCTGGGAAGGGGCGGGGGGGGGGGGGCCAGGACACAGAGTCCAAAGTGGGCTTTAGGCTCTGAGCTGTCAGCACAGAGCCCAACGCAGGGCTTGAACCCACAATTGTGAGATCATGACCTGAACCAAAGTTGGCTGCTTAACCAACTGAGCCACCCAGGCACCGCGTTTTAGCTTTTATTTATTTATTTTTTACAAATAGTTTATTCTCAAGTTGGTTTCCATATAACACCCAGTGCTTATCCCCACAAGTGCCCTCCTCCGTGCCCATCTCCCCCCTCTCCCCCCCACACACCCATCAGTCCTCAGTTTGTTCTCAACATTCAAGAGTCTCTTATGGTTTGCCTCTCTTCCTCTCCCCCAGTGTTTCCCCCCTTCTTCTCCTCCACGGTCCTCCGTTAAGTTCCTCCTAATCCTCCTATACGTGCAAACATGTGGTATTTGTCCTTCTCTGCCTGACTTATTTCGCTCAGCATAACACCCTCAAGGTCCATCCATGTTGCTACACATGGCCAGATTTCATTGTTTCTCATTCCATCCTATAGATAAACATCTTGATCCATTCGTCCGTTGAGGGACACTTAGGCTCTTTCCATGTTTTAGCTATTGTGGAGAGTGCTGCTATGAACATTGGGATACATGTGCTCCTATACCTCAGCATTTCTGTATCCCTTGGGTAAATTCCTAGCAGTGCTATTGCTGGGTCATAGGGGAGTTCTATTGTTAGTTTCCTGAGGAACCTCCACACTGTTTTCCAGAGGGGCTGCACCAGTTACGTTCCCACCAACAGTGTAGAAGAGTGCCCGTTTCTCCACATCCTCGCCAGCATCTAGAGTCCTCTGATTTGCTCATTTTAGCCACTCTGACTGGCGTGAGGTGGTATCTCAGTGTGGTTTTGATTTGTATTTCCCTGATGAGGAGGGATGCTTGAGCATCGTTTCATGTGTCTGTTGGCCATCTGGCTGTCCTCTTTGGAGAAGTGTCTGTTCGTATCTTCTGCCCATTTCTTCACTGGATTGTTTGTTTTTGGGTGTGGAGTTTGGTGAGTTCCTTATAAATTTTGGATATTAACCCTTTATCTGATATGTCATTTGGAACTATCTTTTCCAACATAGGTCCAATTTGGGTTTGGCTGATGATTTCTTCATTTTATAGCTCATACATTCTCAGCTATAATATTGCATTGGTGATGCATTATGTTTTCGCTCAAGTCATATAGATGTTATGTGTTTAGAAGAAGAATCGAGTGGTACCCATTTAAGGCTGTGTAAGGGCAAATATTTTATGTAAAGAAAGTATATTTCTTTAGATAAATAGATTAATACTCCCAGTAAGTAAAGTCTAATTTGACTGTAAGGCTCAAGGTAGCACATTTTAACTTTCTTCCTTACAAAGCTCTTAATGTGGTGTATTGGCATTTTATCTGTCCCTGGATTACCAAAGATGTTTGTTGATATCTTCCTTGGGATCTGACAGCCATTCTGGGGAAAGAATAAAAACTGAGTAGGTGATAGTAGACATAAAGAGGTATAAAATATATATATCAATCTCAAATCTTTTATACATTATAATTAATATCAGATCCAAGTAATTTTGTAGTCTCTATTTCGCTTTGTGCTTGCATTAGTAAAATTTTTAATGCAAAACACATTAAGTACGAAATATGTTGACTGGAAAGAATGTTGTAAACTTAAAGAAATGATCCTGTCTTTATCCTTTGGTTATTTGAAGGATGTGTTGTTAAGTGGATAGAAATAGTTTCATGAGGGGCACCAAGGTGGCTTAGTAGGTTGAGTGTTGAATTTTGATTTTGGCTCTGTCATGATCTCACAGATCGAGCCCCGTGTCCAGTTCTGCACTGACATCACAAAGCCTGCTTGGGATTCTCCCCACCCCTCACCCCTGCCCTTCCTTCTTTCTTTCTCCCCCATCTCTCTCAAAATAAATAAACTTTATTAAAAAAAAGAAAGTTTTGTGAGTAGGAAAATTCGTATGTTAGTTTATAAAGAAAACAGTCATTTTGAATATTTGCAACTAATTTCTTTTGCTGAAAAGTGTTTGTAATATTAATATCTAGATGGTATAATGCCCTCTAAGAAAGAACATTAGTTTGCAGCTCTGTTAGAGAACATGGTGAATCAGAACTTTTTTATGATCTTATACTTTAATCCATTTACTTTGATTACATATGTATATTATGTATAAAATATGTATTTCCCACATCAGAGAATTTAAGGTATGAAGTTAGATGGATATAAAATAATTTGAATGCCGATGTGCCCATTAAATTTAACAGTTGAACTTGAAAAATTACTGGATTCCTCTTAAGTTTTGATTTCTCCTACCAGCTATCCTGCACGGTATTGGAAGTGAGGAAAGTTACCTCCCATTTTCCTCCAGTTTTGCGCCTTAATTTTACAAAGACATGTACCACGTAAATTGGTAGCGGTTTATAGCTGCTTCTTTTGACACTTGTATAGACATGTTTCTGAGCTTCCAAAATGTACTAAGTGGTGTCCTGGGGACTCAGAAGAATTCTGTGCGTCTTCCCAAGTGTCTGACTTAATTCACGGAGCCTGAGCAGTAAGTGGTGTTTGAGTGAATGGAGTTTTAAAAATTGTTTTTATGTATTTTTATTCCTCAGACAAGACATCTGTGTAGATTCTACGTCAACCATGAGAGAGAACAAACAACCTGAAGGTTTGGAATTAAAACAAGGTATAAACCAAGTATTTAATTTTTATATAACTTTTACCTGAAGATTATAAACATTTTACCAATAATAAATTTTCAGTGTTCCAGCTTGCCCCCATTTTACAGATAGGGGAATAATTTACTTGGTCCAAGATTAAAAGAATAAAGAATATGTCCTTTATTTCATACCAAGATTAAAAGAATAAAGAATATGTCCTTTAGCCATTTGGACTAGTTCTGCCTTAGTGATATATGGTTGCATTGCCACCAGAAGGCTATCTTGAACAGTTTCAATTTAGTAATCTGTACTGTAAATCATTAGCTGCAAGATATTGGAGATACATTAACAGGGTAGCTTTCAGTTATATGTGAGGAAAAAAAGCTTTATGGATAACTTTTTTGTCTTTTCTGCAGAGATACTTCATTATTACTTTCTTCTTTATTTTATATAAATCAGTAGTTTTTGACATTGCCAGCTAGCAGAAGTGAAGTGGTAATTTGTAATTTATTCAAGCCAAGTAGATCAATAGGGCTAGTCTTTTACATGTCTTTTTTTGTTTCTTTTCATCCTCATTAGGAAAATTGAAAGTAAAATGAATTTTTATTAGCTACTCAAAGACCACCTCACATTTTTCCTGTTTCCTGGTATAATTACTACAGAGCAATGACAATCTACTGTAGCCAGAATGATTGTGTTATTTATTATGTAAACAGCTAATATTTGCTTGACTTAGAATAGTGTCTAAAACTTGAATCATAAGAACTTATTGGTAGAGAAAAGTAGGTCATCAATTTGTTTAGGCAAACTTTCTTTTTTTACTTGTGGTCTGTATTACTAAGGCTTAGTTGACACAGTGAAAAAAGTTGGATAACTGATTTTGTGATTCATTCGATTTATATGTAGAGAGAACAAAATCAAGATTTTTCTGTAATTCTAATTTATGTACCTTAAGGTTTTTATAAATACTTTTGACAGTTTCAAGAATTCCATGGTTTTTCAGAAGTCCTGTTGTGTTAGCCTCTTAAGTAGCCAGAAAAAAATTGTATCTTTATACTCTGACTACTTCTGAGCACCCACCACAAACATAAACTCAGATTCAGTGTCGTTTACATTTATTTGTCATATATAAATAAATACTAAGCATGTTATCATTTTCACATAACTCTTGAACCCCATGAGTAATTGAACATCTCTGCTTTTGTTTCTGTCTTTGTTTCTGTTCTTTGCATCTAATGAGCAGGCAGTGTCAAGGGTATGCTTTTAGATCATCTGTGGAGAGAAGAATGTCATGTAATTGACATGGTTGATTCCAGTTCCTAGGGAAAAAGGAATGGACACCTCATTGTACAAATTAGCCATTGCTGCCTTCTTAGGGAAGATGTTTTTTGCTTTCATGTTCAGATACCCGGAGCTCTTTAAACTTGCTTCCCAGTGCTAATAGCCTATTTTGCTGTAATTTTATATGGTAACTTCAGTCATTTAAAAACCAGACATGGAGGCAAAGAGGAAGAGAAAAAGAACTCAGAGTAGTCAGATATCACAAAGCCCAAGTCTTTTATGCTTAGGAGCCTATATAGACCACTCTTAGGTTCTCTCCTGGGCATCAGAAACATCAAGAACACACTGTCATCGGTAAGTGACATCAAGCAGAGGTGAGAAAACATAAGATCAAAGCACAGTAGTACCATCATGCAGTACAGTTCATGTTCATGTTATGACTAAATCTGTAGAAATGGTCAAATTAAGTTGCAATTCTTATTTTAAAGAATACAGGGAAATAATAAGGTCTTTTAGAAAAATGTCTGTAAAGTAGTTAAAATATAAAATGTTTTGTTGCATAATGGAATAAACATAAGTTATCTAGAAGATTGAATTGTGTAGAATATTTTCCAGGGAAATATGAGTATAGCTAAAATCTGAGCCAGATAGTGAGTAACTTGCTTGGAGTTCCCCAGGAAGCTGAGGTTCACCGGGAAATAGAAGTCCTAGTAGTCTGAAGATTGTTGCCTTTTTTCCTAAATGAACCAATGTTGTCTACTTTTAATATTCACAACTTGCAAACTTGATTTAGTATTATCTCCAACTTTTCTTGCATAGCTAGCTGTTCTTGCTCACAGTGAGCTCAATAAAAACAGAATATAATGTGCCTTGTGAAAGTTATTGTCATTTTATTTAATGACTTGACCATTTAAGAAAATTCATTGAAGCTTAGTTAGAACTAAAGTAACCCTTTGTTCAGAAGACCAAAAATATAAAGCAGCATTGAATTTTCTCTTTGCTTTTTTCAAATAAATCAAATTCAAATTTGACCTGTTCATAGTATATGATACTGACATATTAAGTATATTATATCTTCAGTTTTTTCAGGTTCTCAGCTTCTAAAATAGTCAAATATTGAACAGTATTAACTGAATTAGTTAATTGACATTTTTTGGTCTAGTTCTGGTTTCACCCATTTCATTGATAAGAAATAATCATTTCTGAAACTAGCTGTGCTGAAGATGAGTATCTGTGCGCTAACTTTGACCACACTTTCCTGATAGACTAATAACCCAAGATCTGCCTTCACTTTGCAGACATTATTTAAATGTAAATACAGTCTACTGGTTGATTGGTATGCTAATAAAATTGGAACTCTTCTGTTGGGATTAGTTTCTTCACTCATTCAGTTTTAGCAGGAGGGCAGCTGTATAAAAAACATCAGTTATAGTTTTGCTTTTTATCTACAGCACAGCTGTGTTTGTGAATATGAGCAGATATACATGTACAAGCCTGAGATCCTTTATTAATTTCCTGGACCTCTGGGCTTGTATTATTGAAATGGTTTAGCTCACTTTTTAAAATAATAATTATTTATGTAAATTTTCTAAATTGGTCATTTGTTGTAAAAATATTTAAAAATTTAAATTTCAGTTTACAAAAATGAAAACTGCTATTTGTTGGAGGTATTTAAATTGTAGAAAATATTTTTAAAATATCAAATCTCTACTAATATTAGTGAATTCCCTTTTTATATATAGCCATAAATAAATTTGCTTAAGACATTCAGTAATATTAAAATAATGGTCTGTATTTAAATAGTTGCTTTAAACTTTACAACCAAGGGTATATGTAATTTTGCAATTTTTCTCCTTAGTAACTTAAGAATTAAGTTCCTTTCTGTTTCTTCTTGGAAGTGGCCATGAGAAGTTTTTTTAACTATACATGAGAAGTAGCTAATTTCAAATTTGGATACATAGGTTGAAGAGGTGGCGAGGTTTTCAGCACTCGCTTTAAAATATTTGAATATCTGTCAAGTGGAAGAGTGATTGGGTGTGTTCTCTATTGCCTCTGAGAGTAAAAATAAGGCCACTAGGTAGCATTATCATCAGACAGATTTTGGTTCAATTTATTAATCCCTAATCGGAAGTTAATCGTAAAATGAAGTGGGTTGCCTTCTGTATTGCCAAAGGGTGTTTGAACACAGGTTTAAAAAACTGCCACTTGGTGGCTCTGTTGTAGAGCTAATTGAAGCAGTGTGTGTTTGGATGTTTGGCCTTGATTTGAAGTTCCTTTCTAGCTGTCAAATTTTGTAAAGACCAGTGCTGGGTGCAGTGTCTGTACTTGAGAAGAGTGCTTAATAACCGTTTTTTTTTTTTTTTTAGTTGCTTAATGGAAACAGAATAAAATATACAGTGTTTTTCTTTCTTTATATATTTTTTTTATTCTTTTGGAATATCATTCTTCCTTTCTATTAGAGAAAGACACACACAAAATATACAAAATGAATTTTGCTGTAGTGAGGCTCAAATTCTGCCAGTTATTGGTGTGTGTGTCTGTGTGTGTGTGTGTTTAAATAATGTAGTTGCCTCATGCAATTATATTTTGACCTTACAATTCACAAATTAGTGAATGATAGACACCTTTAAGAATTCTCTTGTTAACAAGAGCTTCAAAAATTTGAAAGGTAGACTTTAATAGGGGAAAAATGTTTATCAGTGGTTAAACTGTCTGATGGAAGTTTAGATATTTTCTATGGGCTTTTTTTTTTCAGCCTTTTAGACTAGTGGTCACCAAAGTGTAATTATACACACTTCCAGAGAAAGCAGCAAAAAGAATACCAGTACTTCTAAAGTAAATGAAATATACAAACTTATATACTTGTCTCTCCATTTTAAAATTTCTGATTGCATGTATCATTGTATTAATACATACTAATTTATTGTTATAATACATATTATTTTATAAGTAAATAATATACACTGGAGCAGGCACTTAACGTTTTCACTGATAGGTTTATGTAAGTAATGAAATTGAGAGACTATCATAAAGAATTGATGATGGTCACAGCTTACTTGTTTATTACTTAAAAAAATTAAATGTGGTAGAAGAGATTTTTGCCATCACTTTGCAAAGCTATTAAATATAAAAGTGTGTGAGACCATTTGAATTCTTAAGGTGAGGGAAAGCCCCAACTGATTTTTGCTCTTACTGTTGTTTTTGTTACTGCTTTTGTTCTAAGCAAAGGTGAGTAAGTAGAGGGCCTATAACAAAAAAAAGAATGAAGAAGTGAATTTGCAGTTGAAAAGGAGTTGAGTTTTGCCAGAAAGAACTTTATAACCATAGCTGAAGGACTACATACAAGTTAGAAGAAGCTAAAAAGATAATGAGAAAAATGCCCTCAGAGATTTGTGTTGCTTTGGGAAGGAAGAGAGAATGAAGAGCATCGGTTAATTAAGCGGTATTCGTGTTCAGAGCAGTTTGACCTGTGTGTTGCTGTCGAAGCTGCTGGATGGGCAAGTGAGCTCTTGTGCTGCCTCTTCCTTTGAGGAGGTACACTGGCGGCATGAGTGTGAGAGCTGTGGGGAGACGGAAACAAAACTGTTCAGGCCACTCGGAGTTTGGAAGCACAGAAGCATATGTACCATTGATTTGCTCTCAGAGTTTGAGTCTGATTTCTTTTTTCCTCGCCCTTGATTATCTCGTTGACTGGCTCTAACAAATTAGAGCCACAGAATGCAGCTTCTTATTGTGAGTTAACTTTAAAGGATTTTAAGAAACTCATTATGGGGAAATGAGGTCCACTTCAACAATTGGTGAAGTAAAAAGAGATTGTGGTGTAACCATCAGTATGACTTTAGAACTTATATTTCTCTTCTCATTCCTTTGTGCTTTTTCACAAGTTATTACCAGCAATGACAGCAGACAGGATCCTCCCGCCTTTTCATTTGTCTCTTTCTGTGTGTCGTAATTGAACAAAAGGGTGAAAATTACATTTTGTTTGGCAGATTAGCCCATACTGTTTCTTTACCTTTTGAAGACCCCTCTGTTGCATTTAATTTTGCAACTTTTCTGAATTAAAAAAACAAAAAAGTACACTGGCAGGGTTTTTGGATCCACGATGCCTTGTGTGTGTTTTTCAATAATGACATTATGAAGGCTTTGATTTAGTATCTGAGAAAAATGTGGGTTACCATGCTTCTTTAAATTATACCCATTCTATCTTGTGGTTTCATAGGATCGTAGACATACTATTAGGGCAGCCACTTCAGAGGTTACATAGTCCAAACTTTTAACGGAGTTTGGATCTCCTTTGGATCCACTGAGCTTTTCAGTAATTGTGTTCTTGTCCAATTGTGAGCAAAAGTCCCTCCTGTTATAGAAGTACTGCTATTAGTGATTTGGATTTTGACTATTCTAATAGATGTGTAAGTGGTATCTTACTGTTTTACTCTACTAATGATATATGATGTTAAGCATCTTTTCATGTGCTTCTTTGTCATCTATGCATCTGCTTTGGTGACTTGTCTTTTCAGATCTTTTGACCATTTTTTTTTTAGTTGTTTTCTAACTGTTGAGTTTTAAGAGTTCTTTATGTATTTTGGATACCATTCCTTTATCCAGGTATGTTTTGTGAATATTTATTCCTAGTCTGTGGCCTGTCATTTCCTTAATAATTTTTCATATTTAATACATACTTTTTAGGTCCATGCCTCATATATTGTATTTATTCAGGTGGGCTTAAGGGACCTTGTACAAAACGAAGATAAATTCATTCTGAGCCAGCATTCTCATCATTGATGCTTCACTGGTCATTCTGATTCTGTTAAGATCTGGGAGGCACTGTAGAATTTTTAAATGCATAGATCTGTGAAGTATACTTGGGCTTGAATTTTGGTTCTGCCACTTCAGTTGTGTAAACTATAGGGCAAGTTACTTAAACTCTTTTCCTCAGTTTCATCATTTATAAAGTGGAGATAGATAATAAATATGAGTACCTATTCCATTATGGTTGGCATAAGGATTAAGCGCGTTAATATATGTAAAGCTCTTTAGAGAAGTGATTAGTACTTAGTAAATGCTCAGTAAACATCCGCTCTTGTTATAATTGTTTCTTGTTATCATTATTGTAATCAGAATTTCTGCTTCATCCCCTCAGTATCACCCTGGCTGTCTCTAATTGGTAAAAGTGTCTCTATATTGAATCATAGTCTGCCAGTACGTAATTTCCACTCATTTGTCCTTGTGTGTCCTTTGGATTATAGAAAATGAATTTAGTGCTTTTTCTAAATGATGTCCCTTCAGATTTTGAAGCTCATCCCTTCTTCCAACAAACAAATTGTGGTTTTGTGCTAGGCACCAGAAAGATAAATAAAATATGGCCTGGCTTGGAAAGAACTTCTCTAATAAAGAAAAATAGATGTGTAAATTAATTTTTCATATCTACCTGTGTCTGAACTTATATGGTCCCTGTCTCTCCTCTTAACATGGGTGAACTCCTTGTGTTGTGGAGACCAGCCCCAGTATACTGAACACATTCTCTTTTGATACCTGCAGGTGTTTTTTCTCTGTCCCAAATTATTGCCCCCATCTGTGTAGTAAACAGTTGCCAGTAACTGTTTCACTGATGTGGCTGAGTCCTTATCTTGGCCTGTCAGCCATGTTTAACACCATTAATTATCCCTCGTTCCCTGATACTTTCTTCTGTTTCCTTTGAGTTCATTGTCTCCTCTACTTGATTTCTAAAGGGTGAGTGCCCCCATTCTCTGGACTGTTTCTCTTTTCTCCGTCGTAACGTCATTCCAGGACAGCCAGCTTCAAATTCATTTCCCCAGTTCAAACTTCTTTCCAACCCTTTATATCTAGCTTCCTTATTCGATGTTCAGTAAGCAACATCTTTATTAGATGTTCAGTAAGAAAATTAATATGTTCCAGAATAAATTCTAGATTCTTCCCTGACCTCTCCCCAAAAGCAACAAAGAAGTAAACGGTACCGCTCCCCCTCCAAAACTTGCTTCTCCTACAGTCTTCTCCATCTTAATAACTAGCATTTGCATTCTTCTGAGTGTCTAGGCTAAGAACTTGGGAATCATTCTTGAGTGTTTTCTTTCATCTCTGTCAGCAAATCCTGTCAGCTTTTCTTTCACAATGTGCAGAACCCAAGCACTTCACACCTCTTCTTGGCCATATTATTCTGGTGTTGATTCTTACAGCATGTTGATCCCCTCTGTTTCTGTCTATGCTCCCCTGTAGTCTCTGCCCTATAGCAGTCTGAATGACTGGAAAAATTAAAACTAAAAGTAATCATGTCACTGTCTTATCAGAGCCTTCCAGTAGCTTCCCATCTCAAACAGAATCTGAAGTCCGTCCTTCCTGTGAGCAGTACAAGCCATAATGTGATACGGCCTGTCACTCCCCCCCCCGCCCCTTGTTTTTTCTGTGCCTTCCTCCTCACTTTCCTCTAGCATTACAAGCGCTGTTGTGTCAGAGACCTGACTTTTGCTGTTCCCTCTGCCTGCATGTTCCTCCCAAGATAACCAGCAGTCTTCTGCATATCATGTAGATCCCCCATCAGATGTTACCTTTTCTGTCTAAACTACTTAGCAGTACTTTTTTCAGAGGTAATTAACCTCTCAGTAAATTTTGAATTTTACTGAGCATTGATGTTAGGTTTACTGTACTGTAGTTTTTAGAAGTGACCATTTTTCGAACACAAAACTCTGATGCTCTGTTATGTGTCTAGTTCACAGCATATATCTGAACATAAATGTTAATCTGTACTTTGTGACTACAAGTTTTAGTGCCTGTTATGCCCTTTGTCCAAATCTGAGAATTAAACTTCTTCACACCAGTGGTGTACTCTTATTTAGATCAGGTACTTGTTCTGTAAGATCCCACCTCTCCAAATCCACGAGGTCTTCCATAACTTACTTGTGTTTACCTCACCTCTTCTCTCATACAGAATAATTATCACCTAGTTCATCCTACTGTTGTCTGTTTAATTGCTTATCTGATCCATCGTAAAGGCTGGCAAGAGGTCCCTGTTGTGCTTTTTCTACTACAATGGTGATGTTTTCAGAGGCAATAACTTTGGATCCTGCCCTTTTCTGTGTTCTTATGTGTAATTTTATCTGTTAGGCTCACATACTTCTGTATTAAATTTAGCTCTAGCACCTGTCTTTCCATTCTGTTCCTTACACTTGGAGTTTCCTCCTCTGTCAACATCATGTATGAGATTGTGAGACCTATTTCATATCACATCTGTAGATCTCCTTGGATGTTTCCGTATTGCCTTATACACTCAAAAATTCTGTTATACTTTACACTGCACAATTTAGCACTTCAAAGTATCATGTCCATATTTTAAGCATACCATAAAGGCAAAATCTGTGCCTTAGATATGCTACAGATAATTTAGTTTACCCTACCTGTAGCATTTTGTAAGGCCCACCTCTTCTGTGGCCTTTTTGGCACCATTGTGGTGTAGGTAACAGATACTGAGTTAATATTTATTGATTCTTGGAGTAATCTATGAACTTGTCATTCATGAAAGTTAGGTTTATAGGCTGATGGAAACTCAGTTGTCCAAAGTTGAGTGTGGGCTTGTTAGTAACTAGACAGGTTTTCTATACTTAATTGTTTGCATGTTCTTCTTTATCTCAGTAACAATCAGATAATGTCATGATTAAATTTTGAATATGGTAGTTAACATCATACACTTAAATTTAAATTAGTAGTTTAAAATACTACATGAAAGAAAATAGCCAGGTTCTTCCAGTTTTGCTGAGAGAGAGATTAAAGTCCTCTACAAAAAAGGTTATTTTTATAAATTAAAAAACCAGTTGTTTCTTTTTCAGAAAATAAAGTTTTGGTTTCTTCAAATGGCTAGAACTCACTAGAACTGTTACAAGTTGACTTTCTACAGTTAGAATATAGAATTATATTCCTTATAATTTAAAATTTAGTAAAACCAAAGTTTTCTGTTGTCTCAGAAAAGAAATCCACAGAGGCATAGCATTGCTAGCCAGTGAGCTCTGGACTTTGTTCCTAATGAGATTGTGGCAGGTTGCTAACACTTAGAAACCTTGGAGAGTTGAGATTCGAGAGGGAAGGACCAAGAGGGAAGGATGGTGAATGTGCTATTCTAAATGGCATAACCACTGAATGTGATTAACTGAAAATCAGATGAGAAAACCAAGTAAAATAGTTTAACCCTTTTGATAACCCATTAGGGATATTGGGATTCTGATTTTGTGTTCTCCTCCAGGATATATATATATGTTTTTAGGTATTTTCAAAATTGTTCTTGTAGGTTTCCGAATAGAAACTACCATAAGAAACGTTTTTATCTTGGAAATTATCAAAAAACTTTTTTAAGAAATAGGAACACTAACGTCCATGTACCTCTCTCCATTTCGGTTAATCTCCACCTATGGCTAATTCTTTCATCCATACCCCTGCCTGCTTCTTACTGCTAGATTATCTTAAAGCAAATTCTAAACATCTATTCAGCTCATCTGTAAATATTTCAGTATGTTTGTATCTCAAAAATTAGATTCAGAAAATGTTCAGGGTTTAACTTACCACATGCATTCATTGATTTTATTGTGATATTAAGATTGATTGGAACAGGTGTTATCAGCCTAACAACCAATGGTTTTAATATCTATTACTGTTTAGATCTAGTATTTCATTAGGGGTTACAGAATAGTGATATTTTTAATCCTCAGATAACCGAGTGTTTGGTTTTCTCAGGTTTTCTTATACTAGTTTTTAAACTGTATTTGTATGAATGGAAATCCAGATAAGTTCCCTATATTACAATTCGTTGGATACTGTCTCTTTTTAATCTGTATGCTTCTCCTTCCCATCCCTCCCTGTCACTCTCCTTTGCTCTCTCCTTCTCTTCACAGTTTATTTCTTAAAGAAACTGGATTGTCAGTGTTTCTCAGTTTGAATTCTGCTGTTTGCATCCCATTGTTTTATTTAATGTTATTTTTCTATAAATAGGTAGTTGGATAGAGAGCCTTCATGAGATTAATGTTCAGTTTTTTGACAGTGTTTTAGAAGCAACATTGTGTCCTTGAGGCACATAATATACAGTTACCTTTCTTTTTTGTGATCATATTCATAGCCATTGGGATATCTTGTCCACAGGGCTGATAGAAATGCTCTTGATTTCTTGAGGCTAGCTTTTGTTGGTAATCTAGCTTTTTTCTTCTGGAAGTTTTTAGTAATTATTTTGCCCCTGAGTTAGGATTTTTTACAGGATATGTCTTAGGTATGATACACTGCAATTGGCAAGCCTTTTCACTGTGAAGACCTTCTTTAGCTCAGATCACTCTTTTTCTCATAATTCTCCCTCTCTACCCATTTTTCTGTTTTCTTACTTATTCTGTCACTTTATTCAGTTCCCTGCTCAGATGTTTCCTTATCAAATCACATTGATCACTCTCTGTGAAAGCATCCTGCTATCTTCTTATCCTGCCTTATTTTTTTCATAACACCTGATATTTATAGTGTTTTCTGTGATTTAAATATAATACAAGGACTTGTTTTTTTATTTACTGCTGTTTCCTTAATGTTTAAAACAGCGCCTTGTACATAGTAGGTGCTCAGTAATATTTACTGAGTTAATTATATTAGGTTGTTGGACTCGTGGGTCATTCATCTCTTAACTTTTATTGCATATTTTAAACATTTTTAATTCTTTTCTACATTTAGAGGGGTTTTTTTCTTTCACTATCTTCCAGCAACCACTGAATGTTTGCTTTTGATGACTGTATTTTAAAATTCTAACATTTCGGGTCTCCTGGGTGGCTTAGTCGGTTAAGCGTCCGACTTTCGCTTAGGTCATGATCTCGCGGTTTGTGTGTTCGAGCCCCGCGTCGGGCTCTGTGCTGACTGCCAGCTCAGAGCCTGGAGCCTGCTTCAGATTCTGTGTCTCCCTCTCTCTCTGACCCTCCCCTGTTCACGCTGTCTCTCTCTCTCCTAGAAATAAATAAAAAATATTAAAAAAAAATAAAATTCTAACATTTCTTGTTCTCTGTTCTTCTTTCACTGCATCACGTACTTACTTTATGGCTGCAGGGTCTACTTCAGTCTCTCTAAGGATACTAATTAGACTCCTCTGCCTTTCCTTTTCTTCCATTAGATTATCTTCTGATCCCTAGATTTTCTTTATTCTGTCCTTTGTTCATCTTGATTCTTTCCTTCCTGCAGCTAGGTTTTTCTGAAAGCTGGTTTGGGTCTCATCAGTAGTTGTTTAGATATATTTCAGACTCTAGGAGAGCTCTTTAAGTGGATGAGGTGGGCCTCCCACTAGAGTGCTGGGGCATGTGGTAGGGAAAGGAAAAGAAAGAAGGAAGTGTTCAGTTGGCCCAACTATTCTGAATGGGTTTAACTTCATTATCTTGCTGTGTGTTTCACAGCCAACTCTTCCTTGCTTCCAAGACTCTCTAAGAAAGAATTATACTTGTCTGTGGTATCTTTGGCTGTGGTTTTGCTTTGCTTTTATTTTTCTGTCAATTTCATCCTGCCTGCTTACATTTTGTAAAACTACTGGAAAATGTCTTTTTAAAATGATACCTTTCTTTGTTATCTAATATTAAGGTTTCATTTTTTCTTTTTAAACTTTTTACAAGGTTATATTCTTGGAAATTGTTGAAGAAATACATATGTTCATAGAGCAAAACTAGAAAGCTCATTTTCTTTTCTTCTCTACTTTAACTTTCCTCCCCTGAAGTAACCACTATTAATAATTTACCTTTGTTATTTTGAACATAGAGACGGTTATTACTCTTTAGCTTTCCTGTTGACTTCATCATGTCTTGATCATTTTTCCATCTTCTGAATATATTAATTTTTTTTACAGATGGATAAAATTTCTTTTTTAACTAATGAGTTAAAAGTAATATTTAATTTGCATTTCTTGGTTAGAAATTAAGTTGAGCATTTTTAATGTGTTGATGCTTTTTATTTCATATTTTGTGAAATGCTTGACTTGTTTCTACCCTTTGCCCATGTTTGTAGTTTTTTCTTTTTCTTTTTTTTATTTCAAGATACTTTATTCTTAAGACAGGTCACACCACTAAGCTTCCGGCCCATTCTGTCGCCGCACAAGCTACAAACGCTTGCTTGAGCAGCCGAGGGGTGCTCTTCAGTAGCATGTTTGAAAAGTGAATAAAAATCCATATAAAACAAATATTCAAATAGTTTCCATAGGAACATAGATAAGTGACTCTCGTCTCCTAGTCTTCCGTATTGTTGCCTCCGTGCCGACCCTACTTCCAGAGACATTTCAAATCTAGCAGTAATTAAGTTAAATGGTCCCCCAAATCCCAGATTTCAGGCTAAACTCGAGGTTAGCAGCTCCAGGAGCGGCACCTACGTGTTAATACTCTCCCAGGCACAGGTGGTGGGGCTGCTTCGGGTGCAGGACCCAGGCAGTGCTCTCACGTCCGGCTCCTCCACTCTGGGTGGGAAGTTGTGGTTCCGGATCTGCTGCATCAGTTGCCATAGTTATTTCTTAATGATGCCTGGACATTGTATGTATTATATTTGCCTTAAAATGTATTTCATTAATATTTTATTATAGAGTGCCTCTGTCTTATTTTTTTACGGTGTTTTTTCTCCCCCTCAGAGTTCTTAATATTTATTTAGTTAAATTTGTTGATTTTTCTCCTTTATGGATTCTCTGTTTTGAGTTTTACCTATAAAGCACTTTATCCTCAGTTAATGTGTAGTGTTTTATTCTCAGTTAATGTATAGTGTTTATGCTTTTATTGTATTTTTAAGTATCGGTCTTCTGTCACTTCAGTGGGTTCTTGGTAGGGAAGGGAATTAGATATGTGTGCTCAATTTGCCATCTTCAGCAGGAATTCAGACAGATATTTAATTATTCCATGTTTTAAGATTTGTCTTCTGGCTTAATTTAATAATTCACTATCAGGGAGTTTCACGAGAATACAGTCACTCATGACACTAGATACGCCTCTGTTTTATGCATTAAAACTACTCTTAAGTTGAATTATTAGCAAGTGGAATGTAGGCTGTATTGAGTTTAAATATGCCAGCATTGGGGCGCCTGGGTGGCTCAGTCGGTTAAGCATCCGACTTCGGCTCAGGTCATGATATCACGGTTTCTGGGTTCGAGCCCTGCATCGGGCTCTTGCTGACAGCCAGCTCAGAGCCTGGAGCCTGTTTCAGATTCTGTGTCTCCCTCTCTCTCTGACCCTCCCCTGCTCACGCTGTCTCTCTCTCTCTCAGAAAGAAATTTTTAAAAAAACATAAAATTTTTTTAAAAATATGCCAGCATAACTTAAAAATCCTTTAAAATTTTTATCCCTCAAAACCTTTGTGATTAATTCTTGTACATTTGTATATTTCCAGTTGGGTATTTAAAACTTTTATTTTAACAAAAAGCAAACCTAAGATAACACACACATACTTAAAAAATTTTTATTTTAACAAAAAGCAAACCTGGGGCACCTGAATGGCTCAGTTGGTTAAGCGTCCGGCTTCGGCTCAGGTCATGATCTCACAGTTGGCGAGCTGGAGCCTGTTTCAGATTCTGTGTCCCCTTCCCTCTCTGCCCCCCTCCTGCTTACCTCTGTCACTCTCTCAAAAATAAATATACTTTAAAAAAAATTTAAAAACCTGAGACACCTGTGCACGCGCGCACACATGTATGCATGTACAGGCACGCACATGCATGTGGAATGGTGGAAGGACAGGACAGACAATACTGATATTGTAAGGATTTTGAATGAAACATTTTGGAGTAAGGTTACTTTTTTTAGAAACAATGTACAAGTTTCACCCCTTCTACCTTGAGGATCATAATTGATAAGAAAAATCTATAATTTCCTACTACCAAGAAAGAATAAATTATCTTTGGAAGTATATTCATGTGTTTGCAAGTGATACTTTAAAAAGCAAGTTAGAAGAATGATGACAATTATGAGTGAAGTACATTCCTAGGTCTTCAAATAATTTGCGGTATTACATTGTACAAGTCACCTACTTGTTTTCATATTTGTGAAATGAAGTGTTATGCTAAGTTGTTTAAGACACCAACTCTACAAAGAGTTGGCGTCCATGGTGCAGCTGTAATGGGTAGATGGGATCCTTGTACGTATTCACCAATACTGTGTGTGGAGAACTCAGTCACTTAGACTTTGGATAATGTTTTTCCAAGTTTATTTATTTATCTTGAGCAGGGGAGGAACAGAGAGAGAGGGAGAGAGAGAGGGAGAGAATCCCAAGCAGGTCCCACACTCTCAGTGTGAGCCTGATGTGGGGCATGAACTCAAACCATGAGATCATGACCTAAGCTAAAATCAAGACTTGGGCACTTAACTGATTGAGCCATGCAGGCACTCATGGATAATTTTTTTTAAAGATTTTATTTGTAAGTAATCTCTACATCCAGTATGGGGCTTGAACTTACAACTCCAAGATCAAGAGTCATGTGCTCTACCAACAGCCAACCAGGTACCCTGATTTTGTATAATTTTAAATGTAAAGAGAGAACACCAAATTTATGGAACGCCATTTCTTCAGTGATAGGATATGTATAGCTGTTTAAAATAAAGAAATAAAGCAAAGCCCACCTTCTGCCCACTGAAAAGTTTGAAACAAACTCATAAAATATATACATTAAAAAACTTTCTTGTCAAGATTTACCTCCTTTGAAACATGGGGAGTGTGTGTATAAAACACTTTAACCCTGAATCTCTGGTGCTGATAACTTTATAAAATAAGGATTTTATTATTTTAAGCTTGAGGCAGTGAGGCTCTTTAGCTGTGGTTACTTCTTTTCTTAAGCTTATATAAATAGGCTTCAATAATTATCTGAATTAAGTGAGAATATATATAGCTTAATGGTTCTTAACCATTTGTTTGAAGTGTTTGAAAAAACACAGTAATAAGATGAACATAATGTACATTCCATTAAAAATATTTATATACATTCATATATATCCCTGTAGTCTTTTGGTAAGAAATATAAGTTGGTGATATATGATATTCCGCTAAGAAGTTTACCATCTATGTCTTAAGGACCTATGAGTAAAGATTCTCCACTTATTTAATGAAACTATCTCTAAGATTTGCTGTTGTTATTTACCTACATATAAACTCAAAGCAAATTAATTTCACAAAATTATAGCTACTTCAGAATTTGTGACTTAGCATATAAAGGATTCCATAGTTATAATATTACACATTGAAACCTGTACTCAAGATAATAAGTGAGCTTCTGTTAATATTACCTGGATACTGTAAATGTACTTCTTTTCTCTAGAAAATCTGTTGTCCTTTTAAAAGGTTACGTGGGAGTGCCTGGCTGGTTCAGTCAGTAAAGCATGTGACTTTAATCTTAGGGTTGTGAGTTTGAGCCCCATGTTGGGTGTAGAGACTGCTTAAAAATAAAAAAACCAACAGGTTGTCACATGAAAAAAAGTAGAGCATGACTTATTGACTTGTTACGTACCTTTCATTGTCTACTGCTGTCAGTAGGAAATTATTTTGTGTTATTATGCGAGTGATGAATACAGTAAGTGAAAGATAAGTGGTAACCATATCTTGGGAAAAAAGCAAAATATCTTCAAGTATTGTCATTTTATAAACATTTATATAGACTTAACTTAGGGTAGTATTAGACCTTGTACTTTAGAGATGTCCTAGGGACAGTTTGCCTTAATTTTCAGGAGAGAAATTCTGGGAAGGTAAGGGATTTGCTCAAATCACATACTTTATAGTAGAGCGAGGCTTTAGAACTTGGGTATCCTAACTTTCAGACTCTCCCTCTCTCCCCACCCACCATTATATTCTTCTCTTTATTCATTATCAGACAACAACTTATAGTTTGAAAAACAGATTACATTTTTTCAAAAACTTATGTTTTAAAATCTTTTAAACAGACTGCAGATTTTCACTCAGAATCAGTGAGTACAAATTTAGAATTTTAGAAATTCTAAATTTGTTTTTGTCTCAAATTGCAATACTTCTATAAAGCATTATTTCTCTACATAAAAAACTGTATTCTTTTTTTTTAAGCTATTTGGGAATATTTATTTCTTTGGGGGAGATATGTAAAATATTCTTGGGCATCAAATAAAATTTGCAACCTTTTTTAAAACAAGTTTTATTTGTGGACACAAATATAATTTAATGATTTATTTTTCCACTTTAATTTTAGAATAGGGAGTAGTGTTTTAATTATTAGGATGTGGAGGATCAGCCAAGGTCAGTAAATTGTTATTACAAAACCAGTGGAGTAGAATTGTTTATGGCCTACCCTATAACATTGCATTATCAGATTTTCCATCTGTCAGTAAATAAGTTTTTCCTACTATAAGAAGACTAACAAAGCTAACACTTGGGGGATCATGACTTAAAAAAAAAAAAACATTTAAAAGATAAATAAATTGGAGGTATAAGTGAGCACACAAAGTTTAAAACACCTGGACGTCAGTAATGTCCAAGGCTAAGGTAGTTGAGGGCCATAATCTGTGCCTATAGTCAAGGTTTTAGTATCAGTTATAGAAGTTTTATAACAAACAAATTTTTTAAAGTTATTGTGTACTAACTTTATTAATTAAAATTCTCTTGATGAAGATTTATCTTATCTTAGAAAATGGCCTTAGGTATTCTCCTTTAATTTATTGATTTAGAGGGGCATCTGGGTGGCCCAGTTGATTAAGCATCTGACTTTGGCTCAGGTCAGATCTCACAATTTGTGAGAGCCCCGCATCAGGCTCTGTGCTGACAGCCCAGAGCCTGGAGCCTGTTTCGGATTCTGTGTCTTTCTCTCTCTGCCTCTACCCCACTCATGCTCTGTTTCTCTCTTTCTCAAACTATAAAAAAAATTTTTTTTTAATTTATTGATTTAGAGCAAAGTGTTTGAAAAAGCATATGATAATTGCAATGCACATGGTGTCCAGCTTGCCAATGATATTTTTCCTTTTTTGTAGTAAAGTATTTTAACTCTTTCTAGAATGGAATTTTACTTTCTTGCCAATGAGCAATGCTCTCAGACGGTTTCCAACATCACCTTTAATTTTGTAACGTAGAAGCTTCACTGTAGTATAGTGTTGTGACGTTTTAATTAGGGAAAGAGATTATGTGATGGTATAAATTTCCCACTGCTTCCATGTTCTGCTAAATTAGAATGAAAAATACATTAAAATTTACATTAAATTATATTTGTTTTTAGAGTTGAGGGGTTGGGGGAAAATGGATTGGGATAAGGATTATGGAATGTGTTTGGGTCTCCATGGTGGGAGGTGGGGTCAAAGTAGCCCTTTAATCATAAATAGAAAGGATATTTTGACCAGGGCATTAAGGTTACATGGTTCTTTCCCCTTTTTTGTTTGTTACAGGCAAAGGGGAAGATAGTGATGTACTCAGTATAAATGCAGATGCTTATGACAGCGACATAGAAGGCCCATGCACCGAGGAAGCTGCCGCTCCTGAGGTCCCAGACAATACAGTCCAGAGCGAAGCTGGTCAGATAGAGGACCTGGAGAAAGACATTGAGAAAAGTGTGAATGAGATTCTGGGGCTGGCAGAGGGTAGCCCCAAGGAGCCCAAAGCAGCCACCCTGACTGCTCCTCCACCCGAAGACGTTCAGCCTTCCGCACAGCAGCTGGAGCTGCTGGAACTGGAGATGAGGGCGAGAGCTATTAAAGCCCTCATGAAAGCTGGTGACCTCAAAAAGCCAGCCTAGTTACTTGAATCTGAATTCTAGGTGTGTTTGAACAAAGCCACATCATACCATTTTGTATATGAAGTTTATTTTGGGTCTTATGTGATAGTTTTCATGTAACCCTTATTAGGTAAACTCATCTTATGCCTCAAATATCTGTGGTTTTTTTGGTTGTTGTTACTTTCATATTATATATGTGTCATTTGTTGTATGAATTGATGGCAAATAACATTGGATAACCTGGATTCTTTGTTGGATGAGTATTTAGCTCTGTCTGCAAATTGATATCTGAAAAGCCATTAGAAAAGAGTCACTGTATTTTTCCCCTTCGTTTTTAAATGTTTTGGCTTCAAACCTAAAAGCTTAAGAAAGATTTGACCAAGCATGTTTCTCTTAAGGCTACCTATGTTTTGTAGTAGAAAATTAAATTATTGCTCCTAGATTTATTAACAATTTAAGAAGTTTAGTCATGCTTCTATGCATTTTTAAAATAAGTCCATCTTGAACACACCTTCTGTGGGTGTGGATTTACCAGTAAAAACTGAATAACATTTTTTTGTTATAAGTCTTAGAGGTCTGAAATGGCTAAGAAAAATGTTTTGTATAAAAGAAAAAACGGACTTAGGGCCATTTTTAAAAATGTGGAAGTAATCGCCCAACTTTAATTCTAGCAGACAAGCCATTCTAACAGGTATTTGATTTTATCGGGCACTTTCTTCAGGTCTCTTTTTTTTTTCAGTAAAAAGGGAACATATTTTCATTTACATTCCAAGCTATCAGATAAAGAATATTTTATTGTACAGGCTTTTACCTCGTGTTTTTGCTTGAAGATCTGATGTGCTATAATTCCATGAATTAAAAATAATAAAGACTATCATTCTGGATCTGAAGACTTTTGATACATTTCCAAAAGCAAAATTAACTTCAGAAAGCTTTGATAACTTGATGTTAAAATTAATCTAGTTTTGTATAGTTTTTGTAAATAAATTAACATCCTGCCGCAATAACGGATGCTTTTTGCCCCATCACTAATTGTAGTTGTTTGATACCAAAATAAATTTAGGTAGAGACTCTTAATTTTTCTTCCTAAAATATAAATCTGAAACCATTGCTTTTATACTTGCTTACAAATATATTTTATTTGTAAGCCATGCTCTCCTAATGTAGTATGAGGATTTTCATTACACATAAGACCTCCAGGGATTGTGTTCTATTAATTATATCTAAATCTCAGTTTCTTCTGGAAATAGTGTTTATGATACATTAGAATTCCAGGGTTACAAATTTATTTTTTTCTTGTTTTTGAACATGACTGTTATTCCCCCCCCCCCCCCACTGCCCAAATCTTTCTGATGTAATACAGTCCTATATCATTTGAGGTCCTCTTTTAGGCTGTTAAATGTGGGTGTGACTTCATTTATTTTTGTTTTTATTTATTTTTTTTATGTTTATTTTTGCCAGAGTGAGACACACAGTGTGAGTGGGGTAGGGACAGAGAGTGAGGGAGACAGGGAATCTGAAGCAGGCTCCAGGCTCTGACAGCTCAGAACCTGATGTGAGGCTCGAACCCATGAATTGTGAGATCATGACCTGAGCCAAGGTCGGATGCTTAACTGACTGAGCCACCCAGGTGCCCTGATGTGAGTGTGATTCCACTAGTGAGTTCTCTCATAGCTACTGCTTCTAGATGAGAATCCATTGATTATAGGAAAATAATTTTTTAATTCCAACTTAAACTAAAAATTACAATAATAACAAAGTAGTATGGAACAAGCTGTTTTGCTGCTTACTAATTATAAAATGCAGTAGATGACACATAGCCGTAGACGAGGGTCTGAGTGCTCTATAGCCGATGAGTCACCCCCTTCACATGACATGGTGTGTCTGCTCTGTTCAGTGTGCAGAACAGTGCACAGGACATCTGACCAGAGTGTGAGGTAGAATAAGCTGAACAAATTAGAAGCTACTTAGTTTCCTACCTTGGAAAATCAGCTTTTACTCTTTATTTTTTTAATGTTGAAAGACACGAGAGCTTTTTTGAAAAATAAATGGCTTTAGAGAACAGGAATACGTTTGTTTTAGAAAAGACCACATATTGATCTAATGCTGCCATTTAAATCCCCAGCTCACAGGTATTTATTAAATAGTCTTGTTCAGAATCTCTGACTCAGGGATATTACAGGATAGACTTGAGCACAGAATAGACCCGAGCCCGAGTACTAATAGAGATGTGGGTGCTGCTGCTTTTCATGCCTCATTTCTCCCTTGGGCCAAGATAAGGAGAATTTTGAGGTAGTGTATAATTAGTAAAATAAAAGAGCAAAAAAAATATTTTTGTTCATTTATTTATTTAGAGAGAACCGGGGAGAGAGAGAGAGAGAGAGAGAGAATCCTAAGCAGGCTCCGTGCTGTCAGCACAGAGCCTGACACGGGGCTCAAACTCATGAATTATGAGTTCATGACTTAAGTCAAAATCAAGAATCAGATGCCTAGCCAACTGAGCCACCCACGTGCACCAGCAAAAAATTTTTTGACAGCCTTATTCTTTATCAAAATTCAAGTATCCAGATATTTGGTGAGGAACTTGACCTAAGTCAGTCAAGTGGTATCAGGTGGTAACTGATGATAATGGGTCCTATACGTTAGGCCTTGGGCCAGTTTTCGCTATTCCTGCTAATTCATATGCACTCAGGTATAGATCTTAAAAACCTACTACGGGGTGCCTGGGTGGCTCAGTTGGTTAAGTGTCCACCTTCAGCTCATGTCATGATCTCAACAGTTTATTGAGTTCAAGCACTGAGTCAAGCTCTGTGCTGTCAGCTCAGAACCTGGAGCCTGCTTCTGACTCTGTCTCCCTCTGTCTCTGCCCCTTTGCCACTTGCACTCTCTCTCTCTTTCTCAGAAATAAACATTAAAAGAAAAAATGTTATTAAAAAAAAAAACCTAAACCAGTGTAACATACCAATTATGAAAATTTTAGTAAACCTTCCCAACCCCAATTCTTTTGTTGAATGCTATTAATTCTTTTAAACCAAGAGGTAGTGAGTGTACTTTTTCCTTATAAATCTTGCTGACATAGCCTACTTTAAGCAAATTATTAGGTTTTAGGGAATGTTTTGCTATCTGAGTAAAGGTGTTATGAATCATTTGAATAGTAACACAAATTGCAAGAAAATGTACATTTTCCAGTGCCATTTTCAAGGTAGATAAAGGAGGAATGAACCCACAATTTAGGCCAAATAAAGTTGCAGCCTAAAAATTTCAAAAATATCTCAGTTCTATTTATCATGAAAAGTAGGAAGAAAGTTTGGTTATAGATATTTTTTCATTATTGTACCTGTTTAATCCTTAAGTAAAACTCTGATATGCTTTAAGTAAAAACTATTTTTTATATAAAACTATTGTTTGTTTTTTATATTTTCTTCCTTTTGGTGGGGACAGGTTATTTTCTTGTTTTAATGTTAGTATTTTCCATTATCAAATGCCCTTCTTGAACATTTCCATTTTATGAAACAGGCATAATGGCATTTATAGCCTGTCTCTGTGATGCTGTTGTTAGACTTTGCAGTTGCCTTTCAACATTTTCTTTCAAGTAGACTCCCTTTTTTAAAACAAAAAGTGTCAATAGACATACAAATATATTGACTTGATATTTAATCGTTATTTGAAAATGCATTGTGATGCAAAGAGTGTGAGAATTAAAGGGCAGAACATTCTTACTCTGCACAAGCCAGCTATGTAACCTTGAACAAGTGACTGTAAAATAAGGAACATAAATTGTTAGCCGATATAGAAGATTTCTTTCTGCTATAACAGTCTGATTTCAGTACAGAATGCTATACAATTTGGTAAACTTATTTCTTACCTCTTCCCTTCCCTTTTCCCCTGATTCAAAAATGAAGCAACCTGTTAAATCGTTTTTTGTGCTGCAGTGTTGCTGGATATGAACAACAATCCAGTTTCGGTTTTTTTTCTTTTTTCCTTTTGCCTGTTAGAGTCTTCACTGTCATGATCTTTTGGTAAGTATATTGTCTAGAATTATTCAAATTGGCCCATAAACTTAAGTTATCTTTAATTTACTGTTTTATTTAATTTCAAGATAATAAGTAGATGATTTTAATAAAGGTTTTTCCCCCTCAAGGCTTCATAATGGAAAAACGGAGCTCTCCTTCCCTATTCTTTTTATACCAGCTGTTGCTACTAACAGATAGCCACTTTCAAATCTGTTAGATATTTTTCTATTTATCTCTGTATTTTTTTTTTTTTCCCTAGGAGAGAGAGAGAGAGAGACAGCGTGAGCAGGGGAGGGTCAGAGAGAGAGGGAGTCACAGACTGAAACAGGCTCCAGGCTCTGAGCTGGCAGTCAGCACAGAGCCTGACCCGGGGCTCGAACCCACGAACCGCGAGATCATGACCTAAGCGAAAGTCGGATGCTTAACCGACTAAGCCACCCAGGCGCCCCTTATCTCAGTATTTCTAAGTAACATAATTATTATGCTGTTTCCTGATATTTCAGTTTTAGGTTTTACTGACCTGTTTTGGAAGATGAAGATGAAGATCCATTCCTTCTACCTCTTTCCTAAACACATGACTTCCTCCTCCTCCCTCCTAAGACAGTGCAGTTCCCTCATGCCTCTTGGTTAACATTCACTATTTATACTGTTTTGACTGTGTAAATACTGTTCACAAATGGGTTGTATGGTATGTATAATTATACTTTCTTTTTTGGTCCAATTCCTGTTTTAAGTTTTTTGGAATTAATAATATAATTACCCTATTATTGCACTCTTCTGTGTAACACACATTGACTTATACCCTCACTGTCCTTCGGGGTGTAAATCTCTTCTCAGGAGGTTCAAATATATAATCTTATGTTTTTTCCTTTAAAGACATTCCTCCTGGAACTTCTGTTCTATGTTTTTAAAAAAATTTTTTTTAAATAAACACCTTATTTTGGTGGTGTGCCTCTTCCAACAGTTTCCTTTGAAAGAATTTATGAACAATAAATTGTTTTGGTTCATTGGTGTGACTCAGCATGGCTCAGTTCTATCCATACACTGAATTGAAACGTTATGTGAGTGTTGATGCGTAGGCTAGAAATCATTGTCCTGATTTTCCAACGTTACACCTGTGCCTTCCAACTTTCACTGAAGCTGTTGAGAAGTCGTTTGTCATTTTGATTCTTTTTTTTTTTGCCTTTTTTTTTTCACTTGTCTTTTTTTTTTTTTTTTTTTTTTTTTTTTTTTTTTTTTTTTTTTTTTTTTTTTTTTTTTTGTCATTTTGATTCTTGATACTTGAATGTATCCTGTTTGTTTCTCTTCAGAAGCTGTTAGGATCTTTATTCCTAGCATTCTGATATTTCTTGATGATGTGTCAGAGAATGGCGCTTTTTCATCCTTTGAGTTAATAGGTGAACTGGTGAACTTTTTTAATAGGGAAATTCTGGGAAAATTTTAAATATTACTTCTTAGATACTGAGTTCCTTCCCTCTGTTTTTTCCTATCTCTGTTTTTAGAACTTTTCGTAAGATACTGACATCTAGCTTGACTATTAAATTTTTTAGTTCTTATTTTCTGTTTTTCATCTTTTTCTTCTACTTTCATATTCTCTCAATATTCTCTTCTAGTTCTTCCATTGATTTTTAAAACATTATCAATTTTAATATCTCAAACATTTAAGATCTTGTAATATTTTATTTTCCAAATGTGTCCTTTTAAAGGTTGCGTTATGCTCTTGTGTCTAGGAGAGTGGCTCCACGCTGGTTTCCAGGTGACCTTGCACGTATCTGGGAAGGTCATAGAGGCAGAGCTTGTACCTCTGACCAGCCTACATCTTGGTGCAACAACCTGCGATACTCCTGGGAACATGGCCAGACAGGTGGTCTTGTGAAGAGTAGTCAGAAGAACGTTTTATTTGCCTTTCCTTCTTGAGGAAGGCTCCCTGTCTTGCAGAAAGATGTCTTGAAGCAATTTTCCCATCTGCCTCCTTGGTTTCTTTGAAACTTGAGACTTTCTGTCATGCCCCACTTAGGATGCAGCTGCAGGCTAGACAGTCACTTAGCTACAGCATGGCATTAGCTCTTTAGCAAAGGGGTGTCCCATTTTTCCTCTTCCACCTGGTCCCTTTTTCTTTGGTGTCACCCTGCACAAGGGTCGTGAGGAGTTGGCACCTTTTGACCACTGTTTTCTCACTGTGTAAGTAATAACCTGCCTGAATGGAAAAAGAGCTAATTATTTTTCTTAACTGGCTAAATTTGCCAGGTCTTGTTTGGCCCTCTTCTTAGCTCTTGGTGGATGTAACATTTAAAAAAAAAATTTTTTTTTTAATGTTTATTCATTTTTGAGAGAGACAAAGAACAAGTGGGTGAGGGGCAAAAAGAGAGGGAGACAGAATCCAAAGCAGGCTCCACTCTGAGCATGGACTGGATCCCATGATGGTGAAATCATGACCTGAGCCAAAATTAAGAGTCGGTGCCTAATGAACTGAGCCACCCAGGTGCCCACATCATATCTAATTCTGATTCATAGTTACTCTTTTATGGCTTTTATGATTTTTTAAATGACTTATTATATACAAGTAACAGTTTTAATATTTTCTGTGTGTCTTTCTGGTGAACTTTTGCGTCTATAGGGGTTATTCTATTCCTTTAATTTATAACACTATTGCATAGCATTTGATCCTGATGTTTTTGTTTCCCATTTTTTTTATGTGAAGCTTCACTTTTCTGAACTTTAGTAGGAACTGGTTCGGATTAGCTTTTCTACCTTCATGGCCTTTTGACTTTTTCTTGTTCCCTAATATTCGATTATGGTGGCTTGCTTTCTGACATTTCCTGGTTATGTGCCCCTCCTTCACTTTTACCTGGGCTTCTCTCTTCATCTTGTTGATATTCTCTATCCTGCTTGTTTTGATTCCATAACCAGTTGATTCATTCTCCTTAGTGTGGAGCTCTGTCCTGGAAGGGAGCCCTGGCTGATCAATTTCAGGAGTTCGTAGGGGTAAGACTTTTCCAGGTTCTTTAGACCTTCTTATGTTCTGCATTCACCTGCTATTATTAGAGGCAAAACCCCTTCCAGTTTCAGTTGCTGTGTCAAATTTATTTGCCATGATTTCTACTAATTTTGAGTTTTTCCTTTTATCAGGTCTATTAGATTCCTAACTGGCCTCTCTTTTCCTCCCACAGAAATGCTGATATTACGGTTTTATGACTTACTAGTGGTTTGTTCCCACCTGCTTATATTTTGGGGTTGTGAGGATACCTATGCTTAGTTTTGTTGTTTTTTTTTTTGTTTTTTTTTTTAATTTTTTTTAATGTTTTATTTATTTCTAGGAGAGAGAGACAGAGACAGCATGAGCAGGGGAGGGCCAGAGAGAGAGGGAGTCACAGACTGAAACAGGCTCCAGGCTCTGAGCCGGCAGTCAGCACAGAGCCCGACGCAGGGCTCGAACCCACAAACCGCGAGATCGTGACCTAAGCGAAAGTCGGACGCTCAACCGACTAAGCCACCCAGGCGCCCCTGCTTAGTTTTGTTTTAAGTGTTGTCCATGGTTTTTGGTTTTTCTTTCTGTCATTCAGCCTGGTATTATGTAGGGACTTGAAGAGATTTAGAAACTGTATTTCATATTAAGGAAAACTAATTTATATGTAAAATATCTTACTCAATTATTTGCAAAGTATTCATATTCTTAAAATTATTTGGTAAATTTTGACAGGTCTGTTTCTTTTTTTTTTTAATTTTTTTTAATGTTTTATTTATTTCTAGGAGAGAGAGAGAGACAGCGTGAGCAGGGGAGGGTCAGAGAGAGAGGGAGTCACAGACTCTGAAACAGGCTCCAGGCTGAGCTGGCAGTCAGCACAGAGCCTGACGCGGGGCTCGAACCCACGAACCGCGAGATCATGACCTGAGCGAAAGTCGGACGCTTAACCGACTAAGCCACCCAGGCGCCCCTGACAGGTCTGTTTCTTAAAATATAAAATGATATGAGAATTTTAATTCCAATTAGTTAATGTATAGTGTTATATTAGTTTCAGGAGTACAATATAGCAAATAAAAACGTAAAAAAAAAAATTAAGTTTGACAAGTCTTTCTTACGATTTTAAAATTATTCTAAAACCAACACCTGTTTACCTTATTGGGTAGAAGCAGTTATTAGCCTGAAAGTAAAACAAATAAGTATTGCTCTTTAGTAGCAAAGGAATTTAGGCTTATTAGGTATATTTTCATGCTTGATAGTTATTTTCAGTTGAAAGATTTAAAAAATCTGTTAGGGTTAAAAGTCATGTATATAAAAATAAGATACAACATTATAAAGGACCAATACTTTGATGTTTTGAAATTTGGGGGAATATAAGAATTCACTGTGTGACTTTTATTTTTTTTAAGTTTATTTTGAGAGTGAGAGTATGCATGCATGAATGGGGGAGGGGCAGAGAGAGGGGGAACAGAGTATCTGAAGTGGGTTCTGTTGAGAGAGCAGAGAGCCCGATGCGGGGCTCAGACTCACAAACTGTGAGATCATGACGTGAGCCAAAGTTGGGCACTTAACTGACTGAGCCACGCAGGCACCCCAACTGTGTGACTTTTAAATAGTAGTTTCTTCCTAGCAGGAAACAACCTCCTTGACCTCCACCGCAGCAACTTCTTACTCCACACATCCCCAAAAGCAAGGGAATCAAGAGCAAAAATAAACGATTGGGACCTCATCAAGATTAAAAGCTTCTGCACAGCAAAGGAAACAACCCACAAAACTAATAGGCAACCAACAGAATGGGAAAAGATAGTTGCAAATGACATATCAGATAAAGGGTTAATATCCAGAATCTATAAGGAACTCACCAAACTCCACACCCGAGAAACAAACAACCCAGTGAAGAAATGGGCAGAAGATATGAACAGACACTTCTCCAAAGAGGACATTCAGATGGCCACCAGACACATGAAACGATGCTCAGCATCCCTCCTCATCAGGGAAATACAAATCAAAACCACACTGAGATACCACCTCA